>NC_074668.1:73094983-73212483 GCF_029448725.1 Salvelinus fontinalis | reverse complement strand
GCAGAGCGCAGTGCTCTTCCCTGGCACTGTCATTTCACTACACCTAGAGTACATATGATTGGTCAAGGACGAGACACACTCACACGTGCAAACACACACACACACGCATTACTATTGATACAAGCGAATGTGATCACAAATAGTCTGTATGTGTGAGAGTGTGTGTCTGTGTATGTTTTGTCTGTGTGTATATGTCTGTGTGTATATGTCTGTGTGTATATGTCTGTGTGTATATGTCTGTGTCCACACACTCTTGGCAGCGGCGGGCACCCACACTGTGTGTGTGCTGTAAATAGCCGGTGTGTTGTGGGTCTCTGCTGTGTTGGGGCCAATTTTAGAGCTCACGCAGGAAACCAGGCCACTCTGACAGCCATGCACCCTGCCAGCCAGTACTGAACACAACACACCAGCTCCAGAACTTTCTGTATCACACACACCGATACACACACACATTTTTATAAATCTTCCCTTCTACCGTACCACCGCTACTCCACAACATCCTTCTACCATTTCATTTCTCTGATATTCAATCATATATTTTCCCTGTTGCCTGCAAATGCTGTAGCACGGCTCTACTGTAATGCTGCTTCTCTGAGCTGTGCAGAATCCTTCCCTGGAAGGACCTTGAACTAGAGGCCCCCTGCTGAGCCACTCCGGGGTCCCTGTCCCCCTAGCCGCCTTTAGTACTGTACATGGCTCTCTGCTCCTGCCTCCCTGCCTGGGGATTTATTAAACATTTACAGCCTCACTAGCCAGGGTGCTTTAGACAGTGGCTTTCTCTAGTAACCTACCAGACTCTACCCTCACGGTACCACAGTGAATTTGTCTGCACCTCCAGGTTTGCCAATTATCTGACGATCAGCAAAAAATGTATGTAACTCTGTATAGACTTGTAATGGTTTAAAACCAATGATATTTTAGCTGCTAGAAAGCTGTTTTAGTTTGGTACAGCATGGTCACAGAATTTACCAGTTTTGAATATTGTTGAATATTGTTATCCTGTATTACATTGTTCCACCCCTCTAATACTGTGGCCAGTTATACTCATGTGGCCAGGACAGGCATTGTACTGCAGCAGAGAATTATTCCCTAGAAGAAATTCCTTCAGAACACAGTGACACACTGATCTGAGCTCAGTCGGATTGGGGCCTAAATGAAGCGAGTCAAAAGAGTCCCATCCTAAAGGACACCACAATGGCTGCTCGTCTACATCAGAGTTGTGGTAGCGCTAGCACACAGCTCTTCAAAGGGACAAGAAGTGGAGTTCCAGTCGCCAGCCTCTCATATTTGGGTGGGAGATAAATTCTCCTCGCCGCTCATGCCTCTCTCTGTAATTATGTGCATGGTGATGTGCTTTTTACTGGCTGCCTAACAGTGGGAAATTATCTGGTAGGAACAGAGCCCAATTAATTGTGGCACTTTGCAGGCGTACTTGTGCGAAAACATTGTAATGACACTTACCAGGAAATTGGCTCCCGTTGAATATATTGAATAAATAAAGTCTGGAGGTTAAACAACCTTCACGACGTCACAGAATAAAACGGCTTCAGAGTTTCGCTGTCTATCATTCTCTCTCATTCTCTTGTTCTCTTAGAGTCTCTCTCTGCATATGGAGAGAACACACACCCTTTCAATTTTCCCTACAAGACTGCAGTGTGTGTGTGTGTGTGTGTGTGTGTGTGTGTGTGTGTGTGTGTGTGTGTGTGTGTGTGTGTGTGTGTGTGTGTGTGTGCGTGCGCGTGCGTGCGTGCGTGCGTGCGTGCGTGCGTGCGTGCGTGCGTGCGTGCGTGCGTGCGTGCATGCGTGCGTGCGTGCATGCGTGCGTGTGTGTGTTTGCATGTGAGCGTTTGTTAGACACAGAGACGGAGATTTATCTATACATATATTCTTTGTAAAAAAATGTATGAATTGGGTATCAGTGGAATGCTTTAGGGTAACTGAGAAGGATAGCAGAGTTTTATAAAAGGAAACAGGACCTGTTTGGGGGTCAATGACAAGCTATGTCACGCCACAGTGAGTGTCTATTGTGGGCCTGTGAAACAGCGATGCGTCAGCACTTTGAGAGAAAAGCACCTTTTGTTTCTGGCCTCACTGGGGGACAGTGTGGGTATCTGCCCAAGCTCACAGCTTTGCCCACACTCCCCAATCATCGCATTCAGAAATATTTGATTGATCCCAAGTATGTGTGACATGATATTTAATCAACATGTCATGTGATGTCATTTTTCTCGATTACTTTTGAGATATTATTAATGTACACTAAGTGGCCTCAGTTGAAATCTCAAGTGAGTTTGTTTGTAGTGTTTGTATTTGTAATCTTGTAACCATGAGACTCAAATGATGATGTGATGCAGGCTATGGAAACATTGACCTTTGGCCCAGGCCTTCTCCCACAACTACTGTACTGCCCCATTAGGTCCTTGTAAAAGTCAATGATAATCTATGTGTGTGTGTGTGTGTGTGTGTGTGTGTGTGTGTGTGTGTGTGTGTGTGTGTGTGTGTGTGTGTGTGTGTGTGTGTGTGTGTGTGTGTGTGTGTGTGTGTGTGTGTGTGTGTGTGTGTGTGTGTTTGTGTGTGTGTATGTGCGTGTGTACCTACTTACTGCTCTTACATCGGCGTGTTCATTTGGGGTATTTTGATATCCTCGACAGCAGACGACAGATAACTGGTCAGTGTGTGTTGTGTGTAAGATAAGGGCCCACCATAGGCCCATTCCACCGATCGGTATCGGCATGGCACGTACAGTAAATGGCAGAGGAGTGGCACGGCTGTCAGCCGGAACTTGTGCTTGGCAGGCGGCGGCTACGCTATTAACGAGCACTAACAGTTTTATTATTAGAAAATAAACGGTGCGCTGCAAAACTCTGAATGTTATTAGCACCCCACCATCTGGGTCTGACAGCTGTGTTCAGACACCACCATGGCTGTGGTGCTGACGGTGTAGTCTGAATTCTCTCTTTCTATCTATGTCTCTCTCTCTTTCTGTCTCTTTCTCTCTCTATCTGTCTCTCTCTCTTTCTATCTATGTCTCTCTCTCTTTCTATTCTCTTTCTATTCAATTCTATTCAATTCAATTCAATTGGGGTATCTTTCTATCTATGTCTCTCTCTCTTTCTATCTATGTCTCTCTCTCTTTCTATCTATGTCTCTCTCTCTATCTCTCTCTCTCTCTCTCTCTCTCTCTCTCTCTCTCTCTCTCTCTCTCTCTCTCTCTCTCTCTCTCTCTCTCTCTCTCTCTCTCTCTCTCTCTCTCTCTCTCTCTCTCTCTCTCTCTCTCTCTCTCTCTCTCTCTCTCTCTCTCTCTCTCTCTCTATTCTTCTCTCATACCTGTACAGGTTGTATTATATGCATGTATCATATTAATATATATAGAAATAAATAATAATAAGAATACTACTACTACTACTACTACGAATAATAATAGTAATTATTATAATCAGTATATTATAATTTGTATTGGTATTACACACATCAAGGCACACAGTTAACAGCATTATTTTAGTAGGATCACAGAGGGATATTGGTATGGTGCAGGGATTTTGCTGCCTGTGACCCCCCCCAAAAATCTAACCCAAACTGCAGGCTCTCTTTAAAAGGCCCATCATCCTTTGTTTTTTACAGGCAGGCTGTGAAAATAGAGCGCTGTGATGTTTTGTCTGTAAAGCCCTACTCAAAACTCTAATACTGCCATTTAGAAAAAAAGTGAAACTGCAGAAGCAAAACCACAATAAATGATCAGGGCTGTTCCCACTGGAAACCCATCTGCTGTGTGTTACGGTTACCAGTGTACCACTCTCAATAAAACACATTTACACAGACAACAAACACAGCCAAACATAACATCTTAAAGATGTGCAAAACATGTATTTATCTTGTTTATTTGAATGGAAATGGCACCATAAGCTATTTTAATCAAGCTGCAATAAGCAAGATTATGTTTCCTTGATATGATGAAGGAGTTCAACAATGACAGGTCATGGTCAGGTTTTAGATGACATCCACTGTGCTCTTGACAAGAAGTTACATTGTGTGTCTGTCTTTATTGATTTGTCGAAGGCATTTGACACCGTGGACCATGCTGTGTTAGTGCAAAGGTTCACATGTTGTGGAATTACTGCTCTAGATCGGTTTATAAATTACATACCAAATCGTACACAATGTGTAATGGTGGATGGTTGTAAATCTGAGTCCATAGAGTTGTGCTCAGGTGTTCCGCAAGGTTCTATTTTGGGCCTACTGTTGTTCATTTTGTATATCAACAACATTGGGGATCATATTGAAACAGCGGATGTTCATTTTTACACAG
Organism: Salvelinus fontinalis; assembly: GCF_029448725.1. NCBI lineage: Eukaryota > Metazoa > Chordata > Actinopteri > Salmoniformes > Salmonidae > Salvelinus > Salvelinus fontinalis. The sequence continues at coordinate 73,208,177 of NC_074668.1, read as the reverse complement.
ATGATACAGTTCTTTATTCAAGTGGTAGTAGTTTTTCTTTAGCTTTTGAAAATGCCCAAAGGGAATTTAACATGATACAACATAATCTGTATGATTTAAAGCTGGTTCTGAATTCGGGTAAAACAAAATGCATGGTATTATCAAATGGCAGGCATGTTACTAATAATGTCATTGCTACATTGGCTGGACATACTATAGAGCAAGTTAAAGTGTACACATATTTGGGTGTGTTGGTTGATGATAAGCTGAGCTTCACTGTTCATGTGGAGAACTTGATAAGGAAGCTCAAGTTCAAGCTCAACTGCATAAGGCTTGTTTTTCTCTGGAGGCCAGGAAGGAGCTGGTACGATGTACATTACTGGCGGTTTTAGATTGTAGTGATGTTATATATATATGCAGGCCTCAGCCACTACCCTGAGAGCACTTGATTCAGTATATCATGCGGCCCTCAGGTTCAATACCAATCAAAAACATCTAACATATCATTGTGATCTCTACAGCGCTGTTGGCTGGTCGTCATTGACCTTGCGTAGGCTTAAACACTGGTATACACTGCTTTAGAAGGCCTACTGGGTAAAATGCCATTTTATCTCTGTTCTTTTTTAGTCAGGTCAGTAAACAAATATCATTTATGGTCCCATTCTCATTTGCTTTTAACACCACTAAGAATTAGAACAGGTCATGGTAGAAATAGTTTTAGTTACTGGTATTCTCTGGTATTCTCTCCTGAACATTTAAAAATGTGATGATCTAGTCTCATTGGTGGAGTTTAAACACTTGATCGATGTAAATATCATAGAAGAGTGTAATTGTCTTTAGGACAGCTGTTTTTTAGTCAAGACATTTGTGTCTATAGTTTGGTTTAATAGTGTGTTAGTGTATGTAAGTTCTTTTGTCTGAAACTAGTTTCCGCTATTGGACCAGGTCTCTCTTGAAAAAGATGTGTTTTCTCAATGAGAAAAACCTGTTTAAATAAAGGTTCAATAAAAAATAATAATAATATGATGATGACAGGTCATGACCCCGTTGGGTGACTATGTCAGACGTCCGTTCGTGCAGCGTGGAAAGCCCCCCTATAGGTTCCCATCTCGGGCTCCACAGAAGAGTTGCTTGCAGTATGTTGGGGCAAACCCCTGGTGCCCTATAGTGCCCGTAGTACCTACCTGATGGTTTCAGGAAGTGAAGGCTATAGGCGTACTATCAAATGTCCCGTTACAGGTTACACCCACAGTGGCATCAATAGTGGCCTCATCACTATCACTATCACTTTCTGTTTTCTCACTCAGTGTTAGTGTGTGAGACACATATATAGTATGAATTTAAATTGCTTTTTTTGTCGCTCCATTGCATTCTGTGTACAGTAAGTATATGTGCATGTGTATACAAACCTGTGTCTTTGTGTGTGTGCGTGAAATGTGCATGCAACCCTGTGTGTGTGTTTGTGTTATCCCTCCCGTGTGTGTGCCCCCTATCCTTATATCCCACAGCATCTCAGGGCTTTATTTAATCAGATAACCTGCTACCACTGGCCTGCAGCGAACCCCATGATTCTCCAGGCTCCTCATGTTGCCCCCCGGTCCTCCAGAGAAACCCCAGCTAACGGAGATGCCTCCAGACACACACACTCTTACTGCAGACGCTGCACAATACACTCTGTGTCTTCCTCTCTCTCTCTTCCTCTCCTCCAGGAGAAGAAAACACGTTTTATCTTTCTCTGCTAACTCTGCTCCCACTCCTCGTATAGATATCGTTCTCTGCTTAATCTACATGCATAGCTACTTACTTTTCTCTTATTTAGGAACGTCACGTCCATGTAGCGTGAAGGACTCTGGGATGCCATAGAAATCCATTTCACATACAGATGCACAGGGGTAGAGAACAGTGAATGGAGAGAATAGGACATGAGAGAAACAGTGTATTTTCAATTTCAAGCTGACTTTTTCCTGCTGTTGTTATCGTCTTTCTGATTCTATTTGTTTGACAGTTTTGCCTCTGTCTGATACTTTTGGAGTAATGCTGTAATGGTAAATCCAAAGTGGATCTGTAACAGATACAAAGTTGAGAATACTGAAGCAGGGTTTACCTGAACAGCTTCTAGCTGTGAGACTGCTAAATGTTTAACCAAATGGCTACCAGGACTATCTACATTGACCCTTTTTACACTAACTCTTTTAACTCATTACATACGCTGCTGTTACTGTTTATTATCTATCCTTTTGCCTACATACTTTACACTGTAAAATAAATCTAGTTGTTTCAACTAATTATTGTTAAGTAATTATTATTATTAAGTTTACTTAACCATTTGGTCCAAGTGTTACCTGAACTAAAAATAATTAGTAGCAGAAAGATCGGAATGTGATGAACCAAGAGGTTATGAGTTCAAATCCCAGGGGAGGACGTGTTGAATAATAATTACTGTATACATGCACAATGTAATCATGTGTGTCAAATATGTAAGTTGAAAGCATTGTATGTGAAAAGCACTGTGTGTGTAACTAGTTCCACAGCCTTTTTAGGTTTCTTGTTGAATGAACATTTGAGACTTGTTGAGCAAAAATAATTTTAAGGGACAGATCGAAATGTACTGGTGGGAGGGGCTGTCATAAAAAATTAAATGCACCGCTCTCCCCAACATTAAACATATTTTCACATGACCCTCCCCTTGTACTGTAAAATAAATTGAACACCCCCCCCTCCTAAAATTCACTAAAAATCATTTTTACCACCAAAAATAACAATAACTGTCGTGACCCTGTGTTTATAAACGTCGAAATCGACTTGTCCACTTCAGCATGTTTTTGTGGCACGGTCGATGCCATGCAGGGCTACGGTCCAGAATGGTTGAGGGTTCGCCAAACACCACAGACGAGCTCCCTGCTGTTTCCTTATACTACGATCAGAGCCGGCTGCAGGCCATGATCAGATGTTCTACATTTTGATGCCATATATATAATTGTATAAAATATGTGCAACAAATTTTCCACCAACAGGTTTCTTTGCCAATGCACCACACAAACATTAAACAAATCATACCGACTTCGGGCACTTCAATATCATGGTTTGCATTTTCAACACCACAATAAATAGACTATGTCAATCTCGACAAACAGGAAATACTTCACTCCACAAATGTCTTGTTAACAAACTATAGTTTTGGCAAGTCGGTTAGGACATATACTTTGTGCATGACACAAGTAATTTTTCCAATAATTGTTTACAGACAGATTATTTCACTGTATCACAATTCCAGTGGGTCAGAAGTTTACATACACTAATTTGACTGTGCCTTTAAACAGCTTGGAAAATTCCAGAAAATTATGTCATGGCTTTAGAAGCTTCTGATAGGCTAATTGACATAATTTGAGTCAATTGGAGGTGTACTTGTGGATGTATTTCAAGGCCTACCTTCAAACTGAGTGCCTCTTTGCTTGATATTGGAAAATCAAAATAAATCAGCCAAGATTTCATAAAAAAAATTGTAGACCTCCACAAGTCTGGTTCATCCTTGGGAGCAATTTCCAAATGCCTGAAGGTACCACGTTCATATGTACAAACAATAGTACGCAAGTATAAACAACATGGGACCACGCAGCCGTCATACCGCTCAAGAAGGAGATGCGTTCTGTCTCCTAGAGATGAACGTACTTTGGTGCGAAAAGTGCAAATCAATTCCAGAACAACAGCAAAGGACCTTGTGAAGATGCTGGAGAAAACAGGTACAAAAGTAACTATATCCACAGTTAAACGGGTCCTATATCGACATAACCTGAAAGGCCGCTCAGCAAGGAAGAAGCCACTGTTCTAAAACCACCATAAAAAAAGCCAGACTATGGTTTGCAACTGCACAAGGGGACAAAGATCGTACTTTTTGGAGAAATGTCTTGTGGTCTGATGAAACCAAAATAGAACTGTTTGGACATAATGACCATCATTATGTTTGGAGGAAAAAGGGAGGCTTGCAAGCCGGAGAACACCATCCCAACCGTGAAGCACGGGGCTGCCAGCATCATGTTGTGGGGGTGCTTTGCTGCAGGAGGGACTGGTGCACTTCACAAAATAGATGGCATCATGAGGTAGGAAAATTATGTGGATATATTGAAGCAACATCTCAAGACATCAGTCAGGAAGTTAAAGCTTGGTCGCAAATGGGTCTTCCAAATCGACAATGACCCCAAGCATACTTCCAAAGTTGTGGCAAAACTGCTTAAGGACAACAAAGTCAAGGAATTGGAGTGGCCATCACAAAGCCCTGACCTCAACCCTATAGAAAATTTGTGGGCAGACCTGGAAAAGCGTGTGCTAGCAAGGAGGCCTACAAACCTGATTCAGTTACACCAGCTCTGTCAGGAGGAATGGGCCAAAATTCACCCAACTTATTGTGAGGTGCTTGTGGAAGGCTACACAAAAAACATTTGACTCAAGTAAACAATTTAATGGCAATGCTACCAAATACTAATTGAGTGTATGTAAACTTCTGACCCACTGGGAATGTGATGAAAGAAGTAAAAGCTGAAATAAATCATTCTCTTTACTATTATTCTGACATTTTACATTCTTAAAATAAAGTTGTGATCCTAACTGACCTAAGACAGGTAATTTTTACTAGGATTAAATGTCAGGAATTGTGAAAAACTGAGTTTAAATGTATTTGGCTAAGGTGTATGTAATCTTCCGACTTCAACTGTAGATGTACAGAATGAGGCTAATTTGTTAATTTTATATCAGAATATTTTTATAAAGTTAAGCATTATATTGTTAGATTGTAGGAGTAACTCTGGTAGGCCTGAAACAGACTTCCTCACCTCAAGCCAACTGTTGTAGTAAGTTGTATTGCATGGGTGTACTGCCTTCATATAATAGGCCTGCAGTAGCTAAAGCTTAATAATAGCCACACCATACCAAACCTTCACAAACGTCTCTAAACTTTATTAGGGTAATATCAAAACCACGAGCAGAAGATTGAATATAAACCAGGGGGAAAAAGTCTGACAACCCTCCCTATTTTGGCCTACCCCTCCCCCAAGTACATGTGACTGAATTTTTGCCTACGTTTTCTCAAGTTGGAGCTAAATGTGAGCCAACTCAGTTGTTTTAGTTCAGGTAACACTTGGACTTCAAAGAGGTTTATGAGATTACACTGCTACTAGTCTGACACAGATCTCCAGGCTCTCCCAGGCCCTCACAGTCCCAGTTTGGAGAACAGGCCAGGGGGAGCCCAGCCCAGCCCTCCACAGGTCCATTTACCTGGCATGGTGCTGGAGAACAAGTCCACTGGACAGAGGTTATGGAGGTCGAAAGTGTGTGGGCGGGGATGGAGAGGATGGTGTGTGTGCTACTGTGCGTGTGTGTGCACACATATACGTGTGTGTGTGTATGTACTGTACATGCATGATTGTGTGTGTGTGTGTGTGTGTGTGTGTGTGTGTGTGTGTGTGTGTGTGTGTGTGTGTGTGTGTGTGTGTGTGTGTGTGTGTGTGTGTGTGTGTGTGTGTGTGTGTGTGTGTGTGTGTGCGTAAATGTCTGTGTATGTATAAAGTGGGGCTCCAGGAGGCATTGTAAATACGCAGGCAGGGAGGCAGCCCAGGAAAGGGAGAATTCACAGGTTTGTCTCAGAGAGAACACAGACCAAATGAGTCACTCTGGCAGCAGACAAAGACAATGCAGTACCTCAGAGAATAACGGGAGATGGTATTTCCCCCAACACAACATGATAGACTGCAGGCAGAAAGGCTTTTATGAATGACTCTATCAAAACACCAACTAGCCCACCGACCACTTTCAATTAAAACACCAAAGTCACTGTGTGGTTATACAGACATTATCAAAGACACCTCTGTGTATTATCAATCTATATCTAATGATCGGGTGAGAGAGAGAAAACATAGTGTGTGTTTGTGTGTGTGCGAGTGCCTAAGCACATGCATGAGTGTGCGTGTGTGTGTGCAAGCTTTAATGTGCACAAGTTTGTGTGAGTGTGTGTGTGTACTGTGTGAACAATAACTCTCTCTGTGTACAGTATGTGTGTGTCTGTGGTTAATGTGCTCAACTTCACTCAGACCACATATCAAAGTGATGGCTGGTGAATACCACATAAGAGAGGAGATATAAAGCAGATAATTGTTGAGATCAAACTTCCCCAGGCTAGGCAGTAGATGGGCTAGGCAGTAGACAGGCTAGGCAGTAGACAGGCTAGGCAGTAGACAGGATATACAGTAGACAGGCTAGGCAGTAGACAGGCTAGGCAGTAGACAAGATATACAGAGGACAGGATATACAATAGACAGGCTAGGCAGTAGACAGGATATACAGTAGACAGGATATACAATAGACAAGCTAGGCAATAGACAGGCTATACAGTAGACAGGCTATGCAGTAGACAGGCTAGGCAGTAGACATGATATACAATAGACAGTCTAGGCAGTAGACAGGCTAGGCAGTAGACAGGATATACAGTAGACAGGCTAGGCAGTAGACAGGCTAGGCAGTAGACAGGATATACAGTAGACAGGCTAGGCAATAGACATGCTAGGCACTGGACAGGCTAGGCGGTAGACAGGCAAGGCAGTGGACAGGCAAGGCAGTGGACAGGCTAGGTGGTAGACAGGCTAGGTGGTAGACAGGCTAGACAGTAGACAGGCTAGACAGTAGACAGGCTAGACAGTAAACAGGCTAGGCAGTGGACAGTAGATAGGCTAGGCAGTAGACAGGCTAAGCAGTAGAGAGACTAGACAATAGACAGGATAGACAATAGACAGGCTATGCAGTAGAAAGGCTAGGCACTAGACAGGCTAATCAATGGACAGGCTAGACAATAGACATGCTAGACAGTAGACAGGCTAGGCAGTAGACAGGCTTTAATATGGAGTGATTGTAAATCAGCTGACCTCAGATCAGAGCTTGGTCTTTAAAAGCAGTCCAAATGGACCAGATTGAGAAACACATGGATGAGGAATGGCATTGATGAGAGGTCTGTGTCACTGTCTTGGCGGAGGGCCAGGGAGTAGTGTGAATTGTGTAGTGTAACTCTGACAGGGCTGAATGAACACTGTCGGTCTGACAGGCTGTACCTTCCTCTATATCTGACTCTGTCCCCTTCCCTCTCCTCCCCTCCTGGGTAGGTCTTCCCACACAATAACCATAGTGAAGTAAATTACTCTGAGTTTACAATGCACTATTTAATCACCCTCTCAATTCCTTCGAATCTTTCTCTGTACCAGCCTAACAGAAATGCCAACAGAGGTCAATATTAGGGTCAGCCAAGCACATTCAGACTTTTATAACCCAGCTTACAAAGGCATCTAACTAACGGTGCAGTAGGAAACTCAGTTCTCTTTCAGTTCTCTCTTTCCTCTTCCTTTCCTCTCTTTCCATATCGCCTCCCCTTTTCTTTGTTGATACCCATTCTGTAAGATAAAAAAATCTTTCTCCCCCCTCTTTCTCTCCCTCTGTCTCTCTCTTTCCCTTGTTCTCTCTCTCTCTGTCCGTGGAATATACTTCCCCCTGTAGCTGATCTGCTGTGTGTGTGTGTGTGACAGTCTATTAATGATGGGGCGGCAGCTCCCCAGACAGCTTTATAACAGTAATTCCTCCCTCTCTCCACCACTGCCAAATTGTTCTGGGGAAGAAATAGGAACTAATCTTGTCCACTGTCATCACAGTACAAACTTAGCCACACAAAGCCAGGAATCCAATCTTACCTTCTGCACTTGAAACAACTCTGTGTGCTATATATTGTATTAATCTCTGTGCACTTTTCTATTGCCAGTGTAATACTTCAGACAATAGACTTTTTGTTTCTTTAGGGGTATTTATCTAATATTTGAATAGATGGAAAAAGAGAGGGGAAAAATGTTGCATAGAGAAAATGTTATTACATAAATGGACTACGCAAGACAAAGACATGCGTATTATCATAATTAAAAGTGAAACGGAACATATGGTGAGGCACGTAAACAATCACAGTGAAAGCCTCTAAGTGAACGGAAAAGCAGGAAAGGCTCATTTTTCAACCTGGGATGGAAGGAAGCACTGATGGAGCCAGTGACTCCCAGAGCACAGGGAGTGGCTAACTAACCTACACTTCTCTGTAACCTTCTCCTCTCTTCCCCTCCCCTCTCCTTTTCTTTTCTCTTCACTCCTCTCCTCTCCCCTTCTCTTCTCTCCCTCCATCCCTCTGTCCACTCCTTGCCCTGGTCCCTGGGTTATGTGTGTCTCCAGGAATAGCAGCCACGTGGGCCCCGCAGCGCTGGGATCTGTTCCCTAAGCAGGAAGCTGTTATATGGTTACAGTTATTTCTGTTGTCTGACTGGGGATAGTTTTTACTGTGCTCCGGAGGATCAATAATTGTCATAAAAAGCCTGCATCACCCCGTGCCCTCTGCGAGTGGGACGGCGGAGTTGCTGTGTGTAGGTTAGGATGGTGTGTGTGTGTTTGTGGTGATGTGTTTGGTGTAGGAGGGTGTATGTGTGTAGGTTAGGATGGTGTGTGTGTTTGTGGTGATGTGTTTGGTGTAGGAGGGTGTATGTGTGTAGGTTAGGATGGTGTGTGTGTTTGTGGTGATGTGTTTAGGGTAGGAGGGTGTATGTGTGTAGGTTAGGATGGTGTGTGTGTGTTTGTGGTGATGTGTTTGGGGTAGGAGGGTGTATGTGTGTAGGTTAGGATGGTGTGTGTGTGTTTGTGGTGACGTGTTTGGGGTAGGAGGGTGTATGTGTGTAGGTTAGGATGGTGTGTGTGTGTTTGTGGTGATGTGTTTGGGGTAGGAGGGTGTATGTGTGTAGGTTAGGATGGTGTGTGTGTGTGTGTTTGTGGTGACGTGTTTGGGGTAGGAGGGTGTATGTGTGTAGGTTTGGCTGGTGTGTGTGTGTTTGTATTTGTGGTGATGTGTTTGGGGTAGGAGGGTGTATGTGTGTAGGTTAGGATGGTGTGTGTGTGTGTTTGTGGTGATGTGTTTGGGGTAGGAGGGTGTATGTGTGTAGGTTAGGTTGGTGTGTGTGTGTGTTTGTGGTGATGTGTTTGGGGTAGGAGGGTGTATGTGTGTAGGTTAGGATGGTGTGTGTGTGTGTTTGTGGTGACGTGTTTGGGGTAGGAGGGTGTATGTGTGTAGGTTAGGATGGTGTGTGTGTGTGTTTGTGGTGATGTGTTTGGGGTAGGAGGGTGTATGTGTGTAGGTTAGGATGGTGTGTGTGTGTGTTTGTGGTGACGTGTTTGGGGTAGGAGGGTGTATGTGTGTAGGTTAGGATGGTGTGTGTGTGTGTGTTTGTGGTGATGTGTTTGGGGTAGGAGGGTGTATGTGTGTAGGTTTGGCTGGTGTGTTGGGAAGGGTGGTGTTTCTAGCTCATAAAAGAAGCAGATATTTCCTGATTTCCCCCTTCCCCGCAAATAAGTTGTCTCAAAACATGCCATGCTTTGTGTATCATGTGTATTTGTGTATCTTGTAGGCTCTTCTTTCTGCTATAGGTCATGACCTGTCTATGTTTCCTTGTCACTCCTCAAGCTCTTCTCTGTGGTCCTTCAGTCTGCTTCTCTATCGCCACCATCTGTATCTTTTCTCTGTCTACGTCTCTCTGTCATTGTCTGTCCTGTAGTTTCATGCTCCTGCCATGTTCTGTCTCGGCCTCTCCTGTATTTATCCTAAATGCTGTCAGTATGTCTATCTATCCCTTAGTCTGTCTGTATGTACGTCTATCCTATAGGCTCTATGTATGTACGTCTATCTTATAGGCTGTATGTATGTATGTATGTATGTATGTATGTATGTATGTATGTATGTATGTATGTATGTATGTATGTATGTATGTCTATCCTGTAGGCTGTCTGTGTGTATGTCGCATTGGCCTGTAGCTGCAGGCAGCCCTGGGAAGCCCCAGAGGAGGTCCAATAATGTATAGCGTGGCGGTGTGTGGAAGCACACTTACAGCTAATTGATTCCTGTGTTAGTGGCATCCCAAGCCCATCTCAGCACAGCTCATCTCTTTTAGTCAAATACAGTAGATCCAGAATGTTGCAAGTTACTCAATTAGTGGATTTCAAATACATCACAAAATCCAAAACAGGATCAATTTTACCCAGACCAGATCTCTACAGGGATAATGCTACTGTACCGGTCATGCCCAATTCCTGTCCCATCCAGGCTTTATGACTGTGACCTCCCACCTGGCAGTAAAAAGACCCTCAGGCAGGGCACTGTGCTGTACTTTATCTCTCTGTCTCTACTACTGCTCCCAACACTATACACACACACACACACTCCACCCCCAGCCCTGAGTAGAGGGTACGATGGCCGAGGTTAACCCCCCCCCCCCCCCCCCAACCTTCTACTAGCATGGTTCCTAATGACAGGGGAGGCAGTCCTTGGTCCAGGTAATCACAGCCTCTGGGCCTATGTGTGTGTCGTAAAGCGGTGCATCTGTAAAAGGGAAGGGGTCCCTCCCTGTGTGGCGGGGTATTAGCCTGGGGGATGGATGTGTTTTCTGGAGGTGTATTAGCCAGAGTGGTATATGTGTTCTCTGGAGGTGTGTTCTCTGGAGGTGTATTAGCCAGAGTGGTATATGTGTTCTCTGGAGGTGTGTTAGCCAGAGTGGTATATGTATTCTCTGGAGGTGTATTAGCCAGAGTGGTATATGTGTTCTCTGGAGGTGTGTTAGCCAGAGTGGTATATGTGTTCTCTGGAGGTGTATTAGCCAGAGTGGTATATGTGTTCTCTGGAGGTGTATTAGCCAGAGTGGTATATGTGTTCTCTGGAGGTGTATTAGCCAGAGTGGTATATGTGTTCTCTGGAGGTGTATTAGCCAGAGTGGTATATGTGTTCTCTGGAGGTGTATTAGCCAGAGTGGTATATGTGTTCTCTGGAGGTGTATTAGCCAGAGTGGTAGATGTGTTTTCTGGAGGTGTGTTTTCTGGAGGTGTATTAGCCAGAGTGGTAGATGTGTTTTCTGGAGGTGTGTTTTCTGGAGGTGTGTTAGCCAGAGTGGTAGATGTGGTCTCTGGAGGTGTATTAGCCAGAGTGGTATATGTGTTCTCTGGAGGTGTATTAGCCAGAGTGGTAGATGTGTTTTCTGGAGGTGTGTTTGCCAGAGTGGTAGATGTGGTCTCTGGAGGTGTATTAGCCAGAGTGGTAGATGTGGTCTCTGGAGGTGTATTAGCCAGAGTGGTATATGTGTTCTCTGGAGGTGTATTAGCCAGAGTGGTAGATGTGTTCTCTGGAGGTGTATTAGCCAGAGAGGTGGATATGTTCTCTGGAGGTGTATTAGCCAGAGTGGTGGATGTGTTCTCTGGAGGTGTATTAGCCAGAGTGGTATATGTGTTCTCTGGAGGTGTATTAGCGAGAGTGGTGGATGTGTTCTCTGGAGGTGTATTAGCCAGAGTGGTATATGTGTTCTCTGGAGGTGTATTAGCCAGAGTGGTATATGTGTTCTCTGGAGGTGTGTTAGCCAGAGTGGTATATGTGTTCTCTGGAGGTGTATTAGCCAGAGTGGTATATGTGTTCTCTGGAGGTGTATTAGCCAGAGTGGTATATGTGTTCTCTGGAGGTGTATTAGCCAGAGTGGTAGATGTGGTCTCTGGAGGTGTATTAGCCAGAGTGGTATATGTGTTCTCTGGAGGTGTATTAGCCAGAGTGGTATATGTGTTCTCTGGAGGTGTATTAGCCAGAGTGGTAGATGTGTTTTCTGGAGGTGTGTTTTCTGGAGGTGTATTAGCCAGAGTGGTAGATGTGTTTTCTGGAGGTGTGTTTTCTGGAGGTGTGTTAGCCAGAGTGGTAGATGTGGTCTCTGGAGGTGTATTAGCCAGAGTGGTATATGTGTTCTCTGGAGGTGTATTAGCCAGAGTGGTAGATGTGTTTTCTGGAGGTGTGTTTGCCAGAGTGGTAGATGTGGTCTCTGGAGGTGTATTAGCCAGAGTGGTATATGTGTTCTCTGGAGGTGTATTAGCCAGAGTGGTAGATGTGTTCTCTGGAGGTGTATTAGCCAGAGTGGTGGATGTGTTCTCTGGAGGTGTATTAGCCAGAGAGGTGGATATGTTCTCTGGAGGTGTATTAGCCAGAGTGGTAGATGTGTTCTCTGGAGGTGTATTAGCCAGAGTTGTATATGTGTTCTCTGGAGGTGTATTAGCGAGAGTGGTGGATGTGTTCTCTGGAGGTGTATTAGCCAGAGTGGTGGATGTGTTCTCTGGAGGTGTATTAGCCAGAGTGGTGGATGTGTTCTCTGGAGGTGTATTAGCCAGAGAGGTGGATGTGTTCTCTGGAGGTGTATTAGCCAGAGAGGTGGATGTGTTCTCTGGAGGTGTATTTGCCAGAGTGGTGGATGTGTTCTCTGGAGGTGTATTAGCCAGAGAGGTGGATGTGTTCTCTGGAGGTGTATTAGCCAGAGTGGTGGATGTGTTCTCTGGAGGTGTATTAGCCAGAGAGGTGGATGTGTTCCCTGGAGGTGTATTAGCCAGAGAGGTGGATGTGTTCTCTGGAGGTGTATTAGCCAGAGTGGTGGATGATGGATGTGTTATGATGGTAGGAGACCTACTATTCACCGTTTCATGGTAGCTAGTGGCATCTATGTTTAGAAGTAAATGCAGCTGTCTAAATGCAGCCTATTTTAGTTACTTATATTTATATAGTCTATGTTGCTGAGTTCAAGTCTTACTGACCCCTGAGTAGGCGTCATGTCTTCAGCCCCTCAACCCCCCTCTCCCCACCCCAGGCCACCAGACGCCTTGCGTGACAGCTCTGACTAACCCTCCTCTCATCACCTCGTCCCTGTGGTCCCCCTCCACCTCGGTGGCTCCAGTGTTGACCCCCTGTGTCAGCCTGCCAGCCCAGGCCAGGGCTCCACAATGGCCCCAAAACATTAAACATTCATGGGGGAGAGAGTGAAGGCGAAAGCCAGGCTCCGAGTGTGGCCTGCATTGGCCTAAAGACTACCTGTAATACTACACCTCTTCTCACACTCTCCACTCCTCCAATCAGTTAGACTAACTGTGTCTGAATGATTTCTGTGATCAATCAGAAACAACTGAATCTATTCAGATCAAGTGGAGGTTGATAAGTAGCTGCTTGCTACGTCCTGACAATCACACACAGGACAACGTGACTTCCTGGAACTGGCTCTGTGTGTATGAGCGAAAGTACACACGAGTGTGTGTGCATGAGCCCTGTCGCAGCACACGGCCGTGTGAGAGGATGTGGTGGGAGGTAGGAGAAGACAAGTTACATGTCTGTTATTATTGGTTACCTCTCCAAAACGCTCAGAGATAAGACCAATATCACCCTATCTCACAAAAGAGGTCTCTGTAGTGCAAATCAATTCTCCTATTCCTGTTCTTCTCTTTTAGACAAACACACACACACACACACACACACACACACACACACACACACACACACACACACACACACACACACACACACACACACACACACACACACACACACACACACACACACACACAACTGGTTGTTTAGGGGACAGATTTATTTGGGTTCAGTTCTTATACTCAGTGTTGACGAAGAGACCTTAAATATATATCGCTCACACTTTACAAGTCTATCATCAACTGACTTACACTGAGATTCATTCAACACAGCTAATTGTTGATGTTCTGTTTGCACTCGAAGCACAGAGGAATGCTGTGTTACTGACTTTTAATGTTTGGGATTTATTATCTTAAGGGCTTCTACATATGTGGATCAGCTGTCTCTGGGCTCATATTGCCTCCCTGCTCCTAGCTGAAACCTTGACATGTTTTTATCCCTTTCATTAATAAACTCAGTGTAAGGTAAGTACCAGAACTCAGTTCAGAGCCAACAGAATGTCCGACAGAGAGAGAGAGTCAACAAAAACATATCAGCTGAGCGCCAAAGAGAATTGGACCAAGGGAATGTATTTTCCTCTCACCCTGCCCCATAGCCCTGCCCCATAGCCCTGCCCCATAGCCCTGCCTCATAGCCCGTCTCCATAGCCCTGCCCCATAGCCCTGCCCCATAGCCCTGCCCCATAGCCCGTCTCCATAGCCCTGCCTCATAGCCCTGCCCCATAGCCCGTCTCCATAGCCCTGCCCCATAGCCCTGCCCCATAGCCCATCTCCATAGCCCTGCCCCATAGCCCTGCTTCATAGCCCTGCCCCATAGCCCTGCCCCATAGCCCTGCCCCATAGCCCTGCCCCATAGCCCGTCTCCATAGCCCTGCCCCATAGCCCTGCCCCATAGCCCTACCCCATAGCCCTGCCCCATAGCCCTACCCCATAGCCCTGCCCCATAGCCCTGCCCCATAGCCCTGCCCCATAGCCCTGCCCCATAGCCCTGCCCCATAGCCCGTCTCCATAGCCCTGCCCCATAGCCCTGCCCCATAGCCCTGCCCCATAGCCCTACCCCATAGCCCTACCCCATAGCCCTACCCCATAGCCCTGCCCCATAGCCCTGCCCCATAGCCCTACCCCATAGCCCTACCCCATAGCCCTGCCCCATAGCCCTGCCCCATAGCCCTACCCCATAGCCCTGCCCCATAGCCCTGCCCCATAGCCCTACCCCATAGCCCGTCTCCATAGCCTTGCGTCACAGGCCACATGTGCTGGCGTCCAGCCGTGCGAGGCCATGCCAGGATCTGAAGTCCATGCTGTAAATGTATTTTTAGAGTGCAATGATGTGAGCCATGCCCGGGTATCAAGCCCGTGAGAGAACGGATGACTGTAATGTGTGTGCTCCTTTTTATGTATGTGTTCTCCGTTGTTTATGTGTGGCTGAAGCAGGCTTGTGTTAATCAGGATCATGGCTGATTATGCTGCCGTAGGGCATAGTGGATTTATGGCTAGTGCTGGGCTGGCCGTGGGTCATGTTGGCTGAGGGGAGTGTTGGGTCCTGGGAGTGTCTGCTGGCATGGGTTAGACCAGACCAGGCTCCCTCTCTCTGCCCTGCAAATGGCCATCACCAGCCACAACACCCTCAGGACTACTGACCAGGACTACTGCCCAGGAATACTGTCCAGGACTACTGCTACAATGTTCTCTTCTACACTGGTCCTGGCACTGTACTTAAAACAGGGGCCACACATATTCTTTAGGGCTCATTTTACTACTAGAAAAGCTTAGAAAATCCCTTAGAATAATACAGACAAAAATATGGTTGTAATAATTAAATTAAATAGGAACTTCTGGCAGCTGGGGACGGGACGGGACGGGACGGGGAGTGCGACCGTTGAAGGTAGACACTATCTCAGGGGTCAGTAAGCCCTGAACTAAGCAACACAGAGATCAGTACTAAAACAACTCAAACTAATCAAAAATAACAAATAAAGAAACTATATAAATATAAGTAACTAAAATAAGCCATATATTTTCAAATATAAATACATTAAGAAATATCATCTCACTGCTAAATTATTGTGAGGTTCCTATGATAAAAGTTTTTTTATTTTATATTTCAACCAATCTGCTAAAGTTATCTGTAAAAGAAACCTCTTCATTCTACATGCCATTTAGCAGACGCTTTTATCCAAAGCATTTCTGAGGTATAATAAAACTCCATCTTTGGAAATGAGCTTGAATCCGTTTCCCCCATAACGAGCTGCGTGGAAATCACATGAGAATATCATCTAATCACAGTGCCTTATAATCACACCTCAGAGCAACACAACATGCCAGGCAGAATAAATAAGAAGAACTAAATAAATGATCAGTGATTGTTTGGCTCTAAGTGCAGTTAGCTCAGCTTCCTGATTTAGTCGAAGCCTTCAGCCATCCCTCAGCGGAGGACTGGTCTTAGCGGAAGAGAATCGGCTAAAAAGACCCATTTGTCTTTATACCTTCAATATTCGATGAGAGACGTTAATTGCACCGCGCTGAAAGAAATGGAGGGAGGAGGGTAGGGAGGGATAAAGGGAGGGAAGAGGGAAGGGAGGGATATACTGGCTAATGGGCCGTAGGGGGAAAAGAAAGGAGGGAGAAAAGAAAAGAGGATTTATATTAGAAAGTTAGAGCATATCCTCGGGAGGTTCCTTTCTCCTCCCCCCATGTGTGTTTTTCTTTTACCTGTGTGCGTCTCTAAGCGCTAATGCTCATTAGCCAGTCTGTGTGATGATAGCTCAGGATCACTGGTAGCGTCAGCTAGCGACCATCACCGCGAGCACTCTGGCTAAGGAGAGAGCCTTCCAAAGGTTACGCACCACTCTGCTCTTGTCAGCCGGAATTAAGCACACTCCTTAATTCAGTCTTTCTTGGGGTTTTTTGGTGGGGGGGGTTTCCCTCAAAAGTTTGTTGGAAAGATATCAACGAATGAAGTCGCTCAAGGTGCACCGCTTTTCATTTTAAAGAGGAATTTAGGGGATGCATATGCATTAGAAAAGTCTTTGTGTGGAGAAAGTGCCAGCACAGCACTTCATTTTGCCTTCTTCCCATCCTTCCTCTCCTACTATCTTCTTTCTCTTTAATCTAGGGCTTAGTCCTGATATCTCACTCCGTGATTATCATATCTCCTGGTCCTCACTGATCTGGAAACAGTGGATAAGCATTATCAATTTGGCCTAAACGTATGCAGTGATTCCACCTGTCCAATCAGTTAGAGCAAGGACATTGGTCATATTAGACAAATGGACAACTTTCAGATATTCCGCTCACCCAAGCGTTTTCAATTATGAAGCCCTCAGGTCCTCACAGTGCTGTAAAGGTTGGGTGCAGTCACACTTACCGACAACACAGGGCAGTGTATCTGATCCCTCCACCCTAAGGCCACAGGGCATGCACTTGCCTCCTGTCAGCTCAACTCCACCCCCCACCCCAACCCTACAATCAACCCTTCACTCTCCACCTGTCTACAGCATACTACTGGTCATAAGCTATCTTCATAAATCATGTGTAGTACAGACTAAAGCTATAAAGATGGGGTCCTAAGGGAACCACTAAGGGAACATATTTACCTGTATTTAGCTTTGAGCAGTGTGTGTGTGTGTGTGTGTGTGTGCGTGCGTGCGTGCGTGCGTGTGTGTGTGTGTGTGCATGCTTGTGGTTTGGTCAAATTAGATTACAAGGCAGCAATCATGCAAGTTTGTTTTATAATTTTTTATTCAACATACGCATGCGATAGCTATATTCATAAATACACAATCGCAGCTCACAATCACAGCTCACAATCACACAAAGACATTCCCTTTTGATATATGCATGAGTGTGTCCATGTCTGCTCTCAACCAGCCTTCGATATCCTATTGCCTCTCGATGTGTGTGTTTGAGTCTTTTTATTAAGGTGTGTGTGTGTGTGTGTGTGTGTGGGTGCGTGCGTGCATGCGTGCGTGCGTGTTTGTGTGTGTGTGTGCATGTGACTGTGATTATGTGTGTGTTTGTGTATGTGAGTGTGTGCTCATTGCTGCTCCGGTTTTGTCTTTGGGGATCATTTACAACTCTCAACATTTTTATAACAGCCCATTTGGTGCTATTTATATTGATCACACAGGCTGCCAAGCACAAGTACTGGCTCTGAATACAGGCTTCTCCTGAATCACACCATTTCTCTGCCCTCGACCCTGGACTGCTCTGTTATGTTACACTCTCTCTCTCTCTCTCTCTCTCTCTCTCTCTCTCTCTCTCTCTCTCTCTCTCTCTCTCTCTCTCTCTCTCTCTCTCTCTCTCTCTCTCTCTCTCTCTCCTCTCTCTCTCTCTCTCTCTCTCTCTCTCTCTCTCTCTCTCTCTCTCTCTCTCTCTCTCTCTCTCTCTCTCTCTCTCTCTCTCTCTCTCTCCCTCTCCCTCTCTCATAAACCTAGTGTGTCTCCAACGGTCTCAATGACCCTGTATGTTTGTCTCGAAAGGGGAAAGGAGAACGTTACACTTCACAGATGGCAGAAGGATCGTGTTGTGGCTTGCTGAGCCGATTTGTCATAGATCAAGCTTGGTCTTCGTTGGGGACAGAGGCATGCATGTAGGCTGTTGCGCTGTATATCACTCAGCCCTGTATCATGTTCACTAGAGGTGCTGTAAGTCTGTGCCTCAGTCTGCCAGTGGCATGTCCCCATGTGTTTCACTCCTCTTTTTTTATCTCCTTCATTCTCTTTCTCTCGCTCTCTCTTGTTCTTGCTCTCTCGCTCTTTCTCGTTCTCTCTCTCTCGCTCTTGTTCTCTCGCTCTTTCTCGTTCTCTCTCTCTCATTCTCTCTCTTGTTCTCTCTCTTGTTCTCTCTCTCTCTGCTGATGGGCATATAATTAAATGTTCCACGTCCATGTCCCTGCTGACATTCACTCTGGGTCTAAGTGTGGATAAGATGTGCGACATCAAAAGCTCCTTTTTATTATCCTTAATTGAATTATATGTTCACACTGTTGATTGAGTCACACTCACATTTAACTGCAGCCATGTATGGAAGTTGTGAGAATAGATGTCTTTATTTGTCCGGGGTCCATATGCTGTATGAAGTGACAATTTGAATGGCATGAATGTGTTATGGTGAACTCAATACCAGTCTGGACACATACCTGTATAATACCCTTTTCCCCCTCACTAATTGGGGAGAAACCTAATACTGGGCTCTATCAATAGGACACTCTGCTCAGCTGTGGATGAGTGTCCCTGTGGTGGGGAAACAGCATTCCACCCTTAAGCCTGACCCTGGTACAGTGGTTAGTGACCACATTATAAATCCTGCACTTGGGCCCTGCTACAGTACCTTGAGTGCCATCGGACGCTTTAGCATGTGTGTGTGTGTGTGTGTGTGTGTGTGTGTGTGTGTGTGTGTGTGTGTGTGTGTGTGTGTGTGTGTGTGTGTGTGTGTGTGTGTGTGTGTGTGTGTGTGTGCGTGCGTGCGTGCGTGCGTGCGTGCGTGCGTGCGTGCGTGCGTGCGTGTGTGTGTGTCCGTTTGTCAGTTCCACTGTAACATAACCTGGTGTAGAGGGTTCTGTTTTGGTCAGGCCTCATGGCTCGCTGTGGTCCTGGTGGCCTTCGAGCCTCCTCCACTTGTCCCGAGCAGGAATGTGTGAAGAGTTTGGAGTGCCTGGAGCGGCTGGCTTAGAGCTCCCTCCCTGTTGTGGAGACACTCAAGGAGGCCCTCAATGCTCCTGTTTCTTCCAGTGGAAAAGCAGAGGCAAAACAATGAAGGGTTGGGCAGCCAGGGGCAAGGCAGGGCGAGGCATCGTCAGCACTGGTGAAGGGTGTGGGGTCAAAGGTGAGGATGAGAGGGGACAGGGGCAAGGGAACAGAGGAAACTAGGTTTGGCACCCTCTTAGATCCCAAGGAGACTATTAAAGAACAGCAACACCATCTTTGTTTCTTTCCCCTCTTTCTGGTCTCCTTTTTTACTATTTTCATTTCCTTGACTTGTTGTCCCTGGTTTCTTTTCTGTTTCTTTTCTGTCTTTCATTCTGAAGGAGAATGATGATTTAGGTAGTTCCTCTGGACTGAGTGCATGGTGCAGGGTGTATGTCTCTGGACTGAGTGCAGGGTGTATGTCTCTGGACTGAGTGCATGGTGCAGGGTGTATGTCTCTGGACTGAGTGCATGGTGCAGGGTGTATGTCTCTGGACTGAGTGCATGGTGCAGGGTGTATGTCTCTGGACTGAGTGCATGGTGCAGTGTGTATGTCTCTGGACTGAGTGCATGGTGCATGTGTATGTCTCTGGACTGAGTGCATGGTGCAGGGTGTATGTCTCTGAACTGAGTGCATGGTGCAGGGTGTGTGTGGGTGAGGAAAGGCCTTCTCTGGGTGGTGGTTATCTCCTATAACAGCACAGTGCAGTTAGAGTGGCATCAAAGACCAAGCACCTTGACTTGAACTACTGTATCTCTGTCTCTGAAGTGCAGTGGGTTTGCACATGCTGGCAGTTTAAAAGCCCTGTATCCTGTCCTATCAAAGCTTTATGAGCCCAGGGGGACCATAAAAAGACAAAGGCCTCCTGGCCTTGGGCTGGTCAGTGGGCCAGAGAGGGCTGGGGAGGGCTTGGAAGGGTTGAGGAAGGCTGGGGAGAGCTGGAGAGGGCTTAGGAGTTTTGAGGAGGGCAGGGAAGGGTTATGGAGGGCTGGAGAAAGCTGGGGAGGGTTGGGGAGGGTTGAGAAGGTTTGAGGAGTGCTGGGGAGGGTTGAGTAAGGCTGGGGAGGTTTGAGGAGTGCTGGGGAGGGTTGAGTAAGGCTGGGGAGGTTTGAGGAGGGCTGGGAAATGTTGAGGATGCCTGGGGAGGGTTTAGGAGGGCTGGGGAAGGTTGAGGAGGGCTGGGGAGAAAGTGGAAAGTTCAGTCTCATCTGTGGCAACATCTTCCTAGATGAACTGACATTATAATGGATTGTATGATTACGTATGTAACACACACATCCAACTCCTGTCCAATCCCACACACTCCTCATAACTCTGTTGATCACCTTGAGCTTCCTGTAACATTCCCAAACTATTCTCACTTCCAAGAAAACATGCACACACACACACACACACACACACACACACACACACACACACACACACACACACACACACACACACACACACACACACACACACACACACACACACACACACACACACACACACACACACACACACACACACACACACACACACACTCTTTGCTGACAGAGACATGGGTTGGTGTGTGTGTTTGTTTTCTCAGTAGGGGTCTTTGGGCTGCAGGAGGAAGCCATGCTAGAGATATCTATGTTTGGACAGACACTAGTGGAGCTGAGCGAACACACACTGCTCTAAAGACCACAGATATTACAGGATGTGTGAAAGGCCACAATAACACTCTCTAAAGTAGGGATTGTGCAGATAATTTTTTTAATTCAATGTATTTTGAGCAATGAGAAAATGTGGTCTGTTGTGTGCACTACAGCAGATGCATGACACATAGTTTGATACATCTTCACACAAATTCATGCATTTTCATTTGATCACTACTTAATTATGATTCTAGCTGGCTGACTTCCCTAGCAGGTTAAGTGTAGTGTTATAGTGAGTGATAATAGCCGGCTCATCCTCTCAGCTAATGAGTTAATGGTAGCAGGGTGATGGTGATATCCATCCAGTACAGGGAGACGTAGAGCCGTGTACAGCCCACAGACAGCTTTAGACACAATGGGAACAACTCACACACAGGCCTGCCTGGGCATCTGCTTCCATAGGGATCCCACTGAGTGAGAACACACATTTAACCATCTGTAGCTCATAGACACACAGGGAACAGAGAAGGAGGAGAGTGGAGAAGAAAGGAGTGCTATTTTGGATGAGTTGCAAGAGGTGACTGCTTTAATCTGTGTCTGTGGGAAGAAAGTTTATGAGAGTGGATTATTGAACGTGTGCGATGGTGTGTGTGTGTCTCTGGGGGGTGGTGAAGTGTGTGTGTGTGTGCGTGCGTGTGTGTGTGTGTGTGTGTGTGTGTGTGTGTGTGTGCGTGCGTGCGTGTGTGTGTGTGTGTGAGTGTGCATGTGAGTGTGTGTGCATGTGAGTGCGCGTGCTGGTGCGCTTGCGCATGTGTGCATGTATTCCTTAAAAATCGATTTACAATGCATTTGTAGTCTGCTATGGATGAGCCAAAACTAGGTACTAAAGACACAATAACAAAGAACTAGTAAAACACAGTAGAATCACACCCAGCTGTCATGATGAAATGAGATTGACCTAACTGAAACACTGAAGGCCACATGACTCAATGGCCTGTACTGAGCAGTGTGTTCACACACTGTTTCTGGAGAGGATGAGCGAGCTTAAAAGCTTCTGACAGTAAGATGTGAATCATCAGTCGTTTCATCAGAACATCACGCCCACCAGGGACCTCGGGAGAGCGGTGTGACCGCTCCCGCTCCCTGTATTCTAGTAATCCGTGGGCCAACCAAAACCTCACTCCCTTTTCTACATGACACAGCATTGCTGTATAACTTGGGCTTCTGGAGAGTGCAGCGTTCAAGTGAAAAGTAAAGAGTAAAGCCAGTTCCCTCAGTTACATTTACAGTATTTACATGATCATCAACCATGACCTTAATAATATGAAATACGTAGTTGTTTTTACTCTGCTTGTAACCTTAACAAAGGTCAACTCTAGCGCTCCCGTTAACCCATCTCTTTCACACACCTCTGAAGCTCTTAAATAAACAGACAGCAGATTTCAAGGCGTGTGTGTGGTGGAGGTGGTCATATAGAAGCTCAGAGGTGTGTGTGTGTGTTTGTTGGCACACTTACATTACCTCTCCCCACATCAAAAGTCAGCAGCACCTGCGTTTGCTTTAACTGCCACTGTGCTGCCAATGTCAACAAACACACACACACACACACACACACACACACACACACACACACACACACACACACACACACACACACACACACACACACACACACACACACACACACACACACACACACACACACACACACACACACACACACACACACTCTCTCTCTCCTTGCACAACACTACACAGGGTAAAAAAAACTGCAAAACATACTCAGCATTATTCAAATGAAATTGACACCTGCAATACGTGTGTACCCCTTAGCTAAGCATCCCAGACAACAAAGCATGGGTGGGTTTGGGTATATTTTCTGTCTAAATATGCCAGGCTGTTTTGGCATCAGCCAAACCAATAATGTGACGCACATCAAGGATGCACCTCCCCCCGTGCAGTGTGTGTGTAAATAAGAGCAGTTAACATCAAGTAATGGTTAAAGGAAGAGACTAAATGAGCAACGACCAGAAAAAGGAGTGCAGGTAAATCAAATCAAATCAAAGTTTATTGGTGGCGTACACAGTTTTGCAGGTGTTATCGCAGGTGCAGTGAAATGCTTGTGTTTATAGCTACAACAGTGCATTAATATCTAGCAATACAATAACAAAAGATACACTATCCAAAAGTTTGTAAAAAAGAACAATTGCAGACACTTGCATTGATGGAAGCCACAATCTATCTGCAAAGTCAAGCTGATCTACCCACTAAATAAAAAATATATAATAAAAAATGTATTAAGACATCAGAACAAGCAATGTCAGAGTCAGGAATATAAATATCTATGTTCTGTATGTGATGGTGTGTATAGACGGTATGGACAGAATATGAATAGAACATGTGTGTACAGCAGTAGTTATATATATGATGAGCCTTGACTAGAATACAGTATGGATATAAAGTAGGTAAAACAGACTGTAAACGTTATTAAAGTGACCAGTGTTCCATGTCTATGTACATAGGGCAGCAGCCTCTAAGGTGCAGAGTAGAGTATCAGGTGGTAGCCGGCTAGTGGCAGTGTCTACGGTTCAGGGCAGGGTACCGGACGGAGGCCGGCTAGTGATGACTGTTTAACAGTCAGATGGCCTGGAGATAGATAGGTTAGGTCGTCATATTACAATGGATAAATGGAGAGAACTACTCTCTTCCATTCTAAAAAAGAACAAATGGGACAGATCATGATCTGATTGACCAGTGTGACAACAGCCTGACCACAGCTCTACTCTAACCCTTATCCACCCCAAGTTCCTGTAATGTCCTAACCTCAGTGGACTGCTCAGGCCCTGCAGGTCACCTCCCAGGCTCGCACACACTGCAATCCCATCCGCTCTGGTGTGTCATCCACTGGAGGAGAAAAGGAGGTAGTGATAGAGATACACTCATCACAACTGAGCCATGTACTGTAGTGGTTATGATCCCATTTCAAACCAGCCTATACAGTTACTGTATCTGATGAAGATGGAACACATTTCAAGCAGAGTCAGGTTTACTCATAAAGTAGCCTAAAACTGTTTGACATTGCGAATGTATCGTAGCGTAAATACTCCTATTACATCAATGCCCGTGTGACTGACCCGGGGACGTGAGTGTCCGATATGAGCAGCATTTTCCCGGAAACGCAGATGAAAAGGAATCTATTTCTGCCTCTCCTTCCTGCTATGCTCGGGCAGATGGGCACACTGATGGTTCCGTAAACCCAGATCACGTCTATCTCAATAGCCCAAAGATTCATGATTTTCAAACTGTCCTTCCTGTGTGGTTTCGGTACCTGTGCCAACCCTGTAGCATATGACTGTCATTGGCTGCTGTTGCGTTGTGTTTGACCTTTGACCTTTCTCTACAAAAAAAACATATATAACAGCCCTAGTCACCCCCCCTGAGTGACAGGAAATGATGTGCTGCTGCCGTGGCCTCTGCGCTGCTGAGCGGTGTGGTTAGGGGTGCTGTGAAACAGGCAGCAAGGAATTACCAGATAATAAACGGTTATCATGTCTCAAGAGAGAGGGAGAGAGAGAGAGAGAGAGAGAGAGAGAGAGAGAGAGAGAGAGTTGTATGTTTGTGTAAATGAGTGTATGTGAGAGAGAGGTTATAAGAAAGATAGAGACCGAGACAGAGAGAAGGAGTGAAAAATGAGAATCAGATTATAATACAATATGTGCATCATTATATACTTATGTTACATTATTGGACATCATTTAGGCCTTGTCGATGGACTACTTTGGGCACATTCATTTATTTGTTGACACTCCGCACTGGAAATACAGATGTATCCAGAATCCTATCTATCCACTGTCACATGCATTATATAATACAACTTGTACTATCACACACATATTAGAGCCTTGTCATGAGCCTCTTTGTGCAGTTCGTCTGTGGTGCCACTGATCTTCTCTCCTTCGCCCGTACATGTTTTTCTGTTTGACTGTCTGTTCTCTGTCATCCTTCCTCCCTCTCTGCTCTACTCTAAACCACCACGCTCACACACAGAACTCTGACTGCAGCCCAGCAGCTGAACAGAGAAACAACAGGCCACCTCAAGATTTAAAGAGACAGGATGCTGAGGTAGCTGAGAGCAGGGTGCCCATGTTAATATGCATGTTGCATGTCAACCATACATTCATTTGATAAGTATTTGATAGCTTGTGTTTTGCCTGTGCATCCTGGTTTCATTTCAGCACCTCTCAGAAGACTTCCAGGTGAAAGGAAACTTTGCAGGTTGCTTTTGTGCTTGGTGAAATGACTCTACTGGAAGATGAACAGTCACAGACACCTTACAGGGGCTAAGTTTGGGAGCTGTCTTCCAATATCTGATCTCAGAGCAGTTGATTAGTGCGGCCTGCAGTTAGCTATCCTAAGATGACCTGGGTTTCACTAAAATCTGGTTCTGATTTGGATCAGACATATCACACACTCAGTTTTCATCCACAGACACAGCTGATAATAACACAAGCCACTGTTGTTGAGAGAAAGAGAGACAGAAAGAGAGATTGAAAGATAAATAGAAAGAAAAAGAAAGATTACGAGAGACAGTGATAGAGAGAGAGAGACAGAGCGAGACAGAGCGAGAGAAAGGAAGTTAGGGAGAGACAGGAGATAGTGGAGTATAGCTCATGTATGTCTAAGGGAATGAGACTAGCATGGTCTCTATCACAGCCCCTAATAGAAACATGCACTGTCCCATTATGGGCTGAGTTTGAGAATAAATCAAATCCTCTAACCCCCCCCCCCCCCCCCCCCCCCCCCCCCCCCCCGTTCAAAGCATTACCCTGTCAAACCTAATCTAACCTGCTCTCAGACCGGGGCAGGCAAGGGCTGGGAACACAGAAGCAAAGTTACAGCCGAGAGAGCGGTAGACTAGCGCTAGCGCTGACAGGAAACCTCCCCAGTGTCTCTAGTCTGTAGAACCCACACTTCCCGTGGACGACCTTAAGATCTGGATATGTGAAATGACTGCTCCGGGGTCACCCAGCATTGCTTTGGAAGCCAATAGAAATATATTGCCCTGTGAAATGACACTGTTGTTTGTTGTTCCCAATAGCCTTTAGAAGAGGAGGGAGATTGTAAAATAGATGACAAATTCTGCAAGTATCAGCCTTTCGACTGAGAACTTTAGTGCCATTAAGAATACGGCTAAGAACAACAAGCCCTTTTAAAGCGACCACTGGTAAAGAGAACATATCTGTGTGATGTCTTCTGCATGTCTCCTCTGTGCATGTCATTCAATGTGGTTTCCACCACAGGACACATACACCTATTCCCATAGGAACTATAAGGCTAGCCTCCATGACAGCACAGCTAGGGGACAAACATACCAGCAGACATTCAACACAGACCTAGAGTCAGTTGGGGTTTTACTAATCACGGAGATGGCTTTGAGGTGTTATACTGATCTTAGAACAGTGCTTTGACTTAACTTGTAAATTAATTCTAGTCTGACAGGCCTTGAGTAGGGCCAGACTAATTGTCTTGGGAAATAATTACCTCAAGCATTCAGACATGATTTAAAATAAGAAAACATCCTATAAAAATGATTAAACCTGAACCAAACACTGTGGGAAAACAAGAGTACCTATAGTTATATTGATTTAATATGCTCACAAGAAATTATAAAAATACTCCATAGATTCTGTCTGACACTAGCTGTCAACTTGAAACAGGGAACTAGTGAGCACTACCGACATAATCTGCCCGGGGACTCCAACAGGCCCCTCAGGCGTGACGCCCGCTGAAGGCCCATTCTGCTAACCTACTAGGCCTGTTAGCTACCTAGAGCTACCTGGAACCCTACTAATTCCACGACTGGTCTATCGACGTCACCGCACGAAGAGGCAAAAACAGACTCCCCCCCCCCATCGCGACGTCCCCCAAAGGCTAACTTGCCTGCCCCGGTCTGCTAACTGCTAGCTTATCTTGCAGCTAGCGCAGCCAGGAAGCTAGCACCAGTTAGCAAACACAATTCTACAATTCACAACCTCTCTTTCGCCATCCGGCTTGGATTCTCTGTCGACACGACCACGTCTGGTTTGCAGACGTGCCCTCAACCGGCCTCCGTCTGAGCAGACCCCCTCCGTCTGAGCAGACCACCCCCCCCGGGCTACTAACTTTAAACGCGTGCTAGCTTAGTGGAGGCCTCACTACTCCATCTACGGCTGCCCCCTGGACACTATGATCACTTGGCTACATAGCTGATGCCTGCTTGACTGTCCATTAATTCACGGTACTCCATTCTGTTTATTTGCGTTTTATCTGTCGGCTCTGTGCCTTAACTCAGGATCTGTGTGTAGTTAATCCGACCCTCTCTGCCCAGTCGTCGCCATTTTTACCTTCTGTTGCTGTGTTAGCTGACTAGCTGCTGTTATCTCACCTGCTGTTTTAGCTAGCTCTCCCAATCATGACCTGCAATCACTTTATGCCTTATTGTATGTCTCTCTCAAATATCAATATGCCTTGCATACTGTTGTTCAGGCTAGTTATCATTGTTTTGGTTTGCAATGGACCCCGTAGTTCCACTCTCCGTACCTCTGATACCTCCTTTGTCCCACCCCCCACACATGCGGTGACCTCACCCATTGAGACCAGCATGTCCAGAGATACAACCTCTCTTATCATCACCCAGTGCCTGGGCTTGCCTCCGCTGTACCCGTGCCCCACCATACCCTGGTCTGCACATTATGCCCAGAATCTATTCTACCACGCCCATAAATCTGCTCCTTTTATTCCTTGTCCCCAACGCTCTAGGCGACCAGTTTTGATAGCCTTTAGCCGCACCCTCATCCTACTACTACTCTGTTCCTCGGGTAATGTGGAGGTAAACCCAGGCCCTGCATGTCCCCAGTCACCCTCATTTATTGACTTCTGTGATCGAAAAAGCCTTGGCCTCATGCATGTCAACATCAGAAGCCTCCTCCCTAAGTTTGCCTTACTCACCGCTTTAGCACACTCTGCCAACCCTGATGTCCTTGCCGTGTCTGAATCCTGGCTTAGGAAGACCACCAAAAACTCTGAGATTTCCATACCCAACTATAACACTTTCCGTCAAGATAGAACTGCCAAAGGGGGAGGAGTTGCAATCTACTGCAGAGATAGCCTGCAAAGTTCTGTCATACTTTCCAAGTCTATGCCCAAACAGTTCGAACTTCTAATTTTAAAAATTAATCTCTCCAGAAATAAGTCTCTCACTGTTACTGCCTGCTACCGACCCCCCTCAGCTCCCAGCTGTGCCCTGGACACCATCTGTGAATTGATCGCTCCCCATCTAGCTTCAGAGTTTGTTCTGTTAGGTGACCTAAACTGGGATATGCTTAACACCCCGGCAGTCCTACAATCTAAGCTTGATGCCCTCAATCTCACACAAATCATCAAGGAACCCACCAGGTACAACCCTAAATCCATAAACATGGGCACCCTAATAGACATTATCCTGACCAACTTGCCCTCCAAATACACCTCTGCTGTCTTCAATCAAGATCTCAGCGATCACTGCCTCATTGCCTGTATCCGCCACGGGTCCACGGTCAAACGACCACCCCTCATCACTGTCAAACGCTCCCTGAAACACTTCTGCGAGCAGGCCTTTCTAATCGACCTGGCCCGGGTACCCTGGAAGGATATTGACCTCATCCCGTCAGTTGAGGATGCCTGGTCATTCTTTAAAAGTTACTTCCTCACCATATTAGACAAGCATGCTCCGTTCAAAAAATGCAGAACCAAGAACAGATATAGCCCTTGGTTCACTCCAGACCTGACTGCCCTCGACCCGCACAAAAACATCCTGTGGCGAACTGCAATAGCATCGAAGAGCCCCCGTGATATGCAACTGTTCAGGGAAGTCAGGAACCAATACACGCAGTCAGTCAGGAAAGCAAAGGCCAGCTTTTTCAAGCAGAAATTTGCATCCTGTAGCTCTAACTCCAAAAAGTTCTGGGATACTGTAAAGTCCATGGAAAACAAGAGCACCTCCTCCCAGCTGCCCACTGCACTGAGGCTAGATAACACGGTCACCACTGATAAGTCCGTGATAATCGAAAACTTCAACAAACATTTCTCAATGGCTGGCCATGCCTTCCACCTGGCGACTCCAACCTTGGCCAACAGCCCCGCCCCCCCCCCCCCCGCTGCTACTCGCCCAAGCCTCCCCAGCTTCTCCTTTACCCATATCCAGATAGCAGATGTTCTGAAAGAGCTGGAAAACCTGGACCCATACAAATCAGCTGGGCTTGACAATCTGGACCCCCTATTTCTGAAACTGTCCGCCGCCATTGTCGCACCCCCTATTACCAGCCTGTTCAACCTCTCCTTCGTATCATCTGAGATCCCCAAGGATTGGAAAGCTGCCGCTGTCATCCCCCTCTTCAAAGGGGGAGACACCCTGGACCCAAACTGTTACAGACCTATATCCATCCTGCCCTGCCTAGCTAAGGTCTTCGAAAGCCAAGTCAACAAACAGATCACTGACCATCTCGAATCCCACCGTACCTTCTCCGCTGTGCAATCCGGTTTCCGAGCCGGTCACGGGTGCACCTCAGCCACGCTCAAGGTACTAAACGATATCATAACCGCCATCGATAAAAGACATTACTGTGCAGCCGTCTTCATCGACCTGGCCAAGGCTTTCGACTCTGTCAATCACCATATTCTTATCGGCAGACTCAATAGCCTCGGTTTTTCTAATGACTGCCTTGCCTGGTTCACCAACTACTTTGCAGACAGAGTTCAGTGTGTCAAATCGGAGGGCATGTTGTCCGGTCCTCTGGCAGTCTCTATGGGGGTACCACAGGGTTCAATTCTCGGGCCGACTCTTTTCTCTGTATACATCAATGATGTTGCTCTTGCTGCGGGCGATTCCCTGATCCACCTCTACGCAGACGACACCATTCTGTATACTTCCGGCCCTTCCCTGGACACTGTGCTATCTAACCTTCAAACGAGCTTCAATGCCATACAACACTCCTTCCGTGGCCTCCAACTGCTCTTAAACGCTAGTAAAACCAAATGCATGCTTTTCAACCGCTCGCTGCCTGCACCCGCACGCCCGACTAGCATCACCACCCTGGACAGTTCCGACCTAGAATATGTGGACATCTATAAGTACCTAGGTGTGTGGCTAGACTGCAAACTCTCCTTCCAGACTCATATCAAACATCTCCAATCCAAAATCAAATCTAGAGTCAGCTTTCTATTCCGGAACAAAGCCTCCTTCACTCACGCCGCCAAACTTACCCTAGTAAAACTGACTATCCTACCGATCCTCGACTTCGGCGATGTCATCTACAAAATAGCTTCCAATACTCTACTCAGCAAACTGGATGCAGTTTATCACAGTGCCATCCGTTTTGTTACTAAAGCACCTTATACGACCCACCACTGCGACCTGTATGCCCTAGTCGGCTGGCCCTCGCTACATGTTCGTCGTCAGACCCACTGGCTCCAGGTCATCTACAAGGCTATGCTAGGTAAAGTGCCGCCTTATCTCAGTTCACTGGTCACGATGGCTACACCCACCCGTAGCACGCGCTCCAGCAGGTGTATCTCACTGATCATCCCTAAAGCCAAAACCTCATTTGGACGCCTTTCCTTCCAGTTCTCTGCTGCCTGCGACTGGAACGAATTGCAAAAATCTCTGAAGTTGGAGACTTTTATCTCCCTCAACAACTTTAAAAATCTGCTATCCGAGCAGCTAACCGATCGCTGCAGCTGTACATAGTCCATCTGTAAACTACCCACCCAATTTACCTACCTCACCCCCATACTGCTTTTATTTATTTACTTTTCTGCTCTTTTGCACACCAGTATCTCTTCTTGCACATGATCATCTGATGATTTATCACTCCAGTGTTAATCTGCTAAATTGTAATTATTCGATTTATTGCCTACCTCATGCCTTTTGCACACATTGTATATAGATTCTCTTTTTTCTACCATGTTATTGACTTGTCTATTGTTTACTCCATGTGTAACTCTGTGTTGTTGTCTGTTCACACTGCTATGCTTTATCTTGGCCAGGTCGCAGTTGCAAATGAGAACTTGTTCTCAACTAGCCTACCTGGTTAAATAAAGGTGAAATGAAATTTAAAAAATGAACATGCACAGTAAGTGCACCAGAGAGGCTGTTACAGGATCTGCAGGTGTAGACATGTACAGACTCAACTCTCTCAATATAATTTATTACATGCATGACTGCACGTATTAGTTGTTAGTGGGCATTCAACTCCACATTTCGTATCTAAGGAAGGTAGCTCATTTTGATTGAGTATGACATGTTAAAATGATTACACCAATCACAGATTCATTGTAATGTGATATGCGATTAAATTTACAGTCTTTTAGGGCCATGCATCCGCAATGCATCTGTGTTCTTACCTATTTAGTAAAGATAAAAGAGTTAAGTCCCCTTCAGCGACAAGGACATGGACAGTGACTCAGTGACAGGGCTTATGTTACGTGAGAACTGTCTCACACCAGGTTTGCACTTCCGTTCTCACTTAAAGACAAGCCTCATTGATCCGTTGGAGAGGAGGGATAGAAGCTGTGTGTTTTCCATGGCTCCCTCCAGTGCTGAGGCCTGCAGACTGCTACTCTCTGTGTGGAGCTGCGGCTGCAGCCGGGTGTGAGACGGCCCGGCCCGTGATGACTGACAGGCCTCGAAAAGGGATAATGTGTCTGGCCTCTGTGCCAGTGCAGCACAGTACAGCTCCAAGTGATAAACACTGGCAACCTGATCCAGAGACAAGAGAAGCCTCTGCTCCTCCTGACACAATGCAAACGTAATGCACCTCTGCAACGCCTCACTCAGATCTGACCAGACTTGCTTAAACAGTTCCACCTTGATCTAGCCCAGATCTAGTTCACCTCAACTCATTATAGCCCAGCCCAGCCCAGCCCTGTCCGATTCAACTAAGCTCAGCCCAACTGGGCTCGTCTCGCCCCCTCAGAGGAAGCCATCAAATCTTACCACCATCTGTCTGCTGTCTCCTGCTTCACGACGGGGACTCTCCACCACTAGTATTGTAAAGGCCCTCCCTATTCAATATTCCCATTCAGACAACAGGACCTTTGCATTCTCTCCCTTCAGGAATATTTATTGGAAGTTTATTTTATTTTATCTGTTTTTTATTACTCCTCTTGTGCAAATAGGCCCCCTCAGAGTGGCTGGGCCCCTGCCCTTGCCGTAATGCCAATGTAAACATGGGAAAGTAATTTGAATTCTAACAAAGTATAGATTAGCTGGTGACAGTTTGTGGCATGGGCGATTATTTCTAAAATAATCCTGTTTTGATATGCATCGGAGTCCCGGCAGGAATTTTCAATTTGTTTTCCCATTGCCGGATGTAAACAAGCTCCCAATGTCTCCTTATCACTGAGACGCACGGACGGGGAATGAACATGCGTCTGTCTCCCACCTCTCCCCTCCCCCTTCCTTCCCGCCCCCCACACCCATCTCCTCGCTATACTGCTCAGCATCTGGTTTGAGTCGCTAAGAAGCAGACTCGTTTGTCTGGGTTTCAACAAGTCCCTTTATCACACGCAGGTAGAGGGGTTTATGTATGTACCTGCAAGTCATTTGCAAACATGAAGTCCTCAGAAACGCTCCTCCTGAATATGTTCTGCTTGAGGAGTTTCTGCCCATTTCCCTGTGTGAATAGGCAAATGTGCAGCCTGGCAAAATGGCCCCCTGTAACTCAAAAGAAACGGGCGTACCCACAAGTCTGGTGTATGTGATAAATGTTTACATAGTTGATTGTCGACTGCAAGTTATGGAGAGAATTGATTGTTTATTTGAATAACAACAACAACAAAAAATGGTCAACTTTAAATTAAAGTTCCAAACTTAGTCAAAAACGATTGAGAAATGATGGTGGTGTAACGGCACTATTTGTGGTTCTTTGTTGCTGGTAATATCTCGCATTTGGCTCCCCGTCGTACCCTCCAACTATTTAGGACGTGTTGACTCATTTCATAATGTGCAGTGTACCTGAGTGCAGGACTTAAAAGCACAGACTAACAGCGTCAGAGAGAGAGAGCCACTGTGGCGCTGGAGGCGTTGACTTTAACCTTCCTTCATTTGGCAGGAATGCCAAAGGGGATATTTATCTCGCTTTGTGATTGATTGCTCCTGCCTGAAGCTCATCAGCATGTTGCTCGTCATGTCTTAATGTTTATCGGGATTATGCGAAGATAAACATTGTAATCCTCAACGTGGTCCTGGACTTCCAATTACCCACGCTCCTTTATCAAAAATAAGGTCACCATTGATTTAACCTATTAATACAACATAAGCCAACTGGCATCCCTCTCCTGCTAATTTCACCGAAGTTAGGCCTGACTGCGGTTGAACTGCACCCACCAGTCACCCATCAGCACCCAGGGCTGGAGAATGGGGACTCGAGGTGACCCTCTAGATGCCCCTGCCTCATCGGGAGTGGGCGTTTGATTAGAGGTGACCAGGCACGCAAGCCTGCGGTCACTGCTGTTACTCAGCCTGGCCACCATAGTGTTAGCGATAGTGCCAGGGTGGACGTCCAGTCCGTGCTGACAGTCTGGATCGATAGGGGACAGATCGCTTTCTCCTCCTGCGATCGTTACGATCCCGCCCCTGAGCTCAGGTAGCTAGAGAGGGGAGCTGCAGGGGGTAACAGTACTGACTGAGGGACACACAGGAGACTAGAGGTGATGGAGCTGATCAAGGGGTACCCTCACCCAGACATACTGTCTACTGTCCTTACAAATTGAAATATAGCATACAGTAGTTATGAAGAGGAAAGAGTCATCTGCCTGATAACACCGTTACCTACTGAGACTTTTGATCGTTTATATTCAGTGATAAATCACAATCACAAAATATTTTTTTTATTCTGTTTTTAATGTTGTGTTCTATATATTCCAATCCACACTGCTCTTAGCATATTTACACTTAGTGGGATAAATCAAGTATCTTGAATCTAATTTAATTAAACACAATATCTGTTCGGCTGAAACATGATAGAGCTTCATGGCCTGGCACATAAGTAAGGGCTACAGAGCAGACTGACTCCGTATCAGCCCTTCATTAATCTAGTCTAATACAATCAAAGCCAAGCGCTGCTTTCACAGGCAAGAGTAAGCACGCCTTAAATTACAATACAGAGGAGTGGAAATCATTACTACCTTTAATGTTCCTAATCTAATTGAGGCATTAATTTAAGCAGAGAACTCCACTGAGGACGATTCATAACTGCTTTTTAATTTAGAGGGGCCTTCAGCAGGAATGAGGAATATCACAGGGAATAGCCAGTCAATGTTTCCCATTTTTTCTGGATATAAAAGCCCCTTGACGTTCCGGGAGGCTAGAGAGGGGAACTGCACAGCGGGAGAAAACCCTTGCCTGCTAGAGAATACACACACATACACGCACATACACACATGGGCGCGCATACACACACACACACACACACACAAACACACAAAGGCTGTGGCTCCTCTGGTGATTTTAGATTTGTTTAAGCGTGTGTGTTTTTGTGTGTGAGCATGCTTGTGTGTATGTGCTGTTGGCGTGCCTCGAGGCTCCTCTGTCGCCTTATCAGTCTCAAAGTAAAAAAATATGCTTCTCTATGCTTGAATCAAGCGTTTAGATATATCTCAATTACGGCAGAATCACTGCACTTGCAGGGGAATGTGCTTGGGCAGGTGTAGTGAAGACTGGCTTGATGATGTCTTTACAGAGTGGCAGTCAGTATGTATCTGTAGGGAGGCTGATTGAACCTGATGTCTGACTGTTGTCTCTGAGTTTTGGTTATGAGCAGATTTCTTCTCTCTCATTCTTCTCTGATGCAGTTCTGGTGATTTCATTCACACACAGTACAGAGGAATCTAATATTCCTCTGTACGACAGCGCATCATGAAAAATAACAGTTCTAATGAGTAGTGAAATATAATGTATGACTTTTGACATTACATTTAGTAAGACATTTAAAAAAACATATCTAATCAATTTAGATTATAAGACCCGAGAATTAATTGAAAATGTTTTTAGACAGGCTGCAATCTCTTGTATCAATTTCATACTCCTTGCAGGGACCAGTTACCCCACAGAGGCAGAAACCTAAGGGACCCTCTCATACGCACACACAAACAAACGGTGCACCACACACACACACACACACACACACACACACACACACACACACACACACACACACACACACACACACACACACACACACACACACACACACACACACACACACACACACACACACACACACACAGACCTCTAGGGACTTTGTCACACTGATACCGTCACGGTTCCCCCGTGGCATTAGTGTCACGCATGGCATGCCATCTGGAGTGGGGAGAAGGGTTTGTTCAAAGACTGTTTGAGCTGAGTGGTACATGC
This sequence comes from Salvelinus fontinalis, assembly GCF_029448725.1. Classification (NCBI taxonomy): domain Eukaryota; kingdom Metazoa; phylum Chordata; class Actinopteri; order Salmoniformes; family Salmonidae; genus Salvelinus; species Salvelinus fontinalis. Next base: position 73,173,137 of record NC_074668.1, on the reverse strand, counting down.
TTTGACCGTGCGGCTGACCATCTGGGCTGGCACGGTGAGTATCACTAACTTTGAGCTGCCTGTTCTGCAGAAAGGGGAGGAGGGGGGAGAGCGAGAGAGATATAGCTGCAGGGTTAAGAGCAGTCAGGAGCTTAGTGGACATATTGATGAATGTATTAGATAACGCTGGTGTTCCCTTGCCTGCCTACTGGGGTTTTTGTCATTCTCTTTCAGAAGCTGTCCACAGTGCAGAGAGATCCTTTATTCTAGTATGAGACATAGAACAACTCTGTATCTCTTCCTCCCAAACTGTACCTGTTGATTCTGCAGCCAATTTACAAAGGAAAGAAAATGTATTTTGGGGAAAAAAAACACATGGCAGAGTTGGACTGTGTTTTAACATTATCAGACTCACTGGTGCAGTCTGTATAGACGGGTTAGCTGACAACGTCACGAAAACGATGTGCATGCTTCAATGGGGCAGAAATCCTTGTGTTGTTGTGATTCTGGATGGCCAGATAGCTAGCAACAATGACAAGAAGCTGCCATGTGGGGAATCCTAGGTGTCTCGTTTCAGCTAGTTTTAACTTGTTCTTGACACCATAACCTCTTTTGAGGTGTTTGACTGTTGCCACGTCTATGCTAATATGGCAAAAAAATTGCTAGCTAGCTAACCAACAACTGTAACGATGTATTTAAGAGACAACAAGTGCTCATTGTGCAAACTAAATATAGTTTGCATGTTGTCAACAATCTAAGCCAACCCCATCTGTTTTGCCCCATAGTTGCTCACGACTCTGTTTTGTTGCTAAACAACCAACCCGTCCAGTTGAAGAGTTGTTTCTATTGTTGTGTATATTATTTTGTGTGTGTATGGATTCACCCTCTTCCATGCTGATTATGTATTAGTTTAACAGGCTGGTGAACTGTATAATAGATACAGGAGCATGATCTAAGAAGCCATCTTTTTTCTTCTTTTCACCGCGAGCTGACGATAGAAATGTACTGACATCAACACTAATAGTTCATCTTTAATTTGCATATCAAAACACCATCCGATGTTGTTTGCTCTTTTAGCGTGCGGGCAGAAAAAAGTCTTTAACAAGCCGCTTATTGGCTTTAAGGCCGTTAAAAGAGGAAAGGGGATTTTTTTTAATGCTAAAGCAGGGATGATCAAAAGTAAGCCCATCTTATTATTCAGTCTCTACTGCTAAGGGTTGGTTTTACTAACCGAGATGAAGAGGAGGATGGGGGAGAGGGGGTTGGAAATGGTAGCAGAGGAGGGTTACATCTTAGGAGGGTTAAATCTGTACCAAAGTCCAGGACTCATGCTTTGACCCCCCGGGCCGATGGGTGTGCTTACCCGGCAGGAACACTTATCCTGGCAGGTCTGTGTGTGGCTCTGAGTAGGGCTGTGGCAGTCACAAAATTTTGTCAGCCTGTGATTGTCAAGAAAATAATTGTCAGTCTCACTGTAATAGACCTTTAATTAACATTAACACGTTTAGCATCTCCTGGCTTTGTAACATATACATTTTAAAAAGTCGAATAAATCCATGTAATATAGCCTACACTTTCACAATAAATCCATTATTTATTTTAGACAGGTCTAAAGAAGTATGATATAAAGAAAATGTAGTCTATTTCAGAAGAACAGAATAGCCTACTCTGAGTTGTCCTTATGTTAAGTCCTGATCTGGCTATGCCAAATGGCTGTGGGCTACATTAGTTCATTTAGTAGACAAGATTTGATTAGAATTCCGTGGCATTATTTGATAGTATGAAGAATACAATTGAAAAAAGCATATTTTCTCCAAACGATTTGAGGAAGTGCGCACATGCGGCTATTCTGTGTTGGGCGGTTAACAAATAATTAGGTATTCCTATGTGCTTAATTTAGAGTTATTAATGTAACTTTAGTTGTTCTACAAACATTGGGCTACATGTTTTGATGTTCAATACATTGTAAGGCCGCATGATGCGACTCTAATGATGATTTGAAAAAAGTAGCTTGAAAGACATGAGCTCTGCTTTATTTTTTGCTCAAGTTGTACACACTACATCAGTCACTCATTGTAACGGCGGTCTTCCTTCTCTTCATCAGAAAAGGAGGAGTATTTATCGAACCAAGGCGCAGTGGAGTTTGAACACATATTTAATAACGAAAAACACGAACTTGAATAAACTAACAAAACAACAAACGGTGTAGACAGACCTAGACGACGAACTTACATGAAACAAGAAGAACGCATGAATAGAGAAAACAGGCTACACAAAAACAACGATGAACAAAACAAACCGAAAACAGTCCCGTGTGGTGCAACGACATACACAAACACGGAAGACAATCACCCACAACGAACACTGTGACAACGCCTACCTAAATATGACTCTTAATTAGAGGAACGCCAAACACCTGCCTCTAATTAAGAGCCATACCAGGCAACCCAAAACCAACACAGAAACAGAAAACATAGAATGCCCACCCAACCTCACGTCCTGACCAACTAACACACATAACAACTAACATAAATAGGTCAGGAACGTGACACTCATTCACAATTTGACAAACACTTGATAATGCCTAGAATTTCACTGCATGGTGTGTCAGTTGTGTAATGCGCTAGATCCCAAATTAATACAACCACTAGCATCAAGAAATGCAATGTTTTACACAATGTGGCTGATACAACATATCATAATATTTCATTTAAAATGTTGATAAACTATCATGATATTTCTTCACATTTTAAGCGCAGCAATGAGCACATCGTAGTACGCTATAAAGGCACATTTTCCATTAGCGGAAAACACCATTATCAAAAGTGACCGCAAATGTATTTATCCATGTAATGGTGCATTTTTATGGTGAAAATAATCTTCCCCAAACTTGAAACTCACGCGCTGCTTATGTATGCCAGTTAGGTTATACATCCCTTGTAAAGCGGATTAATGTGATTCATTTTAAGAAGTTATTTGGCCACTAGTTGTGATACAAACCTTATTAAAACCTATAGGCCTATGGGCTAGGCTACTTGAGGTGTGCGACTATAATTCGAAAAAGTCACAAAAAAAGGCATTGTTTCCTATGCTGGGCATCATTCACAAATGATAATATAGAATTCACAAGTGATAGGCTGTCACCCATCAGACTATTCTTGATTTAATATTATCTTTACAGATACTAAATAATAAATGTGTGAAATTTGCTTTGATTTAGAATGGACCATTATCATGCACCTGTATCGAAACAGGGTCAGCGAGAAAAAATACATGTCATCTATGCACTTAAATCAAGCTTTTCCCTGTGGTTTATTTTCATGCCAGCCAGCTAGTCTACACTCCTGTTGTAAATATAAGCAATGTGCTTAATATTAGGAAAGTTGATAAATAAATATAGTAGGTCTAGCCTATAGAAAGCTGATCCTCTTATTTTTAGTAGAGGCCATCACTCTGTTTTCTCTCGCAATTGCATATCCTATTGAAATGTTGCGCAACATGAGCTCATGGGCTCTCATGAAGTGTTTGATTAGATATTTGAGTACATTTGCATTGATGTCAGAGTGATTAGAGGGACAATAGAGTGCTGAGTACCAAGCAGTTAGGTAGGCTACTAATGACCATAAGCAGCATCAGAATTTGGAGAAGCCTAATTACCGTGACTACACGGTGTGACGGTCACGAGAGAGAGAGAAAGAGAGAGTGCAAGTGCTACAGGGAAAAAATAGATATCTCCCACCACTATGGTGGGTCTACGGGTGGCCAGATCCGCTCCCAGCCACATGACTTTAGTCAGCCGAGAGGAGATATCCACTTCCCCTTAATATTTGATAGTTTCCTTCAAAGGTGTCCAGCTGCCTTTAGTGATCTCTGCTCTCTGCTGCTGTGTCTGGGCCGGGCTTGGCGCTAGTCGTTCAGACTTCTCGCCTGTATCCTGCACGGGGATAGTGTTACCCTTCTCCTCTACCTCTACCTCTTCTTCTCTCCTCTCTCCTTCCTCTGCTTGCGCTATCGCTTCTATCTACCCTGGCCTTCATCGATCATCACAGAACGCACAGTTAAGCTCAACAGAGGAACGGTCACCCCCCCACCATGCCCCTCAGTTAGCGGGTGTCTACCAAGAGAGAGACCCTTGGCTGGGTCAGACAGAGGGGGAATTCACAGAGTGGGTGGATGGAGGGAACCAAGGAATGAAGGGGGGAGAAGGGCTTGTCGGGCACAGCTACGGCTGGTCAGATCGTATTCCCGGCATCCAAGCGTTCTTGATTCCCCACGAGGAGTCGAGTCCAACTGGCATTAACATACAGTATGAAGCCATTCTGGCTTATCCCACCGTATGCAAAGAAAACCAATAGAAAACCAACAGGAATAAAAAAAATATATACATCCAGTGTCCAATTACTGACGAGCAAATGGACGGATCCTTTTTTGGAGAAGTGGATGAAATCTAGGAGACTTCAAAGACAAGGGAGGGTATAAAGTTCCCAAACACTTCATGAATATTGCAGTATTCCAAAGTCACTCCTCCTGATCTGAAAGATAGAACTTCTGAGGATCGGGGCCCCCTTCCTTACTTACAGTAGCAGAGTGGATGGCTAGTCCATGAACTATTTAAATACACACCGAGATGTGAGGAGGCAGTGGCCAGCATGCTAATGAAGACCAGACTGGATCCATAGAGAAGCCCTCTGTTACTGATTACCCACTCCTATCCTCTCCAGCGCTGCTCTCAGGGAGTCAAGCTTGGGGTGGAGTCGGAAATACATTCATATTCTGGACTCTCTTTTTATCAGTTATAAAACTATTTTCTGGACAATTTTCTTCTTATACTGAGGTCAAAATAAGTGTTTGTGTGTGCATGTGTTCACATACATGTATGTGTGTGTGCTTGCGTATATGTGTGTGTGTGTGTGTGTGTGTGTGTGTGTGTGTGTGTGTGTGTGTGTGTGTGTGTGTGTGTGTGTGTGTGTGTGTGTGTGTGTGTGTGTGTGTGTGTGTGTGTGTGTGTGTGTGTGTACATACAGTACTTCTACGCCTTGATGCATGGATGTGTATTTGTGTATATCAGAATATGTACAGCATAATGATCACAGCTGTTTGTAACAGAAGTGTCCCAGAGTCTGAAAGTCAAGACAAGTGACAAAGGGACTAAAACTCACTCTAGAAGTTGGCCAATACCACAGTGTCATCAACCCCCCTTCATGTCCCCAGTGAGAGTCCTCTACCATCCACTCTTGGCTGTCCTATCTTAGGCACTGTGCTAATGAGAAACAAGCCATATTTTTAACACTGTGAGGCCCTGTGGAAGGATCTGGTTCAAGGCTGAAGGAGCCACTCCCAGGGCGTGATGCCAGTTTTTAGTGTGAGGGACGGGTGACAGTACTTCACTCTGTCAGTTAGAGATTCAATATGTTTGTTTTTTTGCATTGTTTGTTAGAGGTTGGCAGGGTGTGATGGGTGGGCTATGGTGTGCTGGGGATGTTAGTGAGGAGTAGGATGTCTTGGTGACTGGTGGCACTCTCACCGACACCCTATATGGGCATGGTGGGTCACAGGGTTAAGTCAAGTCTGGAGAGACCCAAGGCCAAGGCCACCAGATGGTAAATATAGAGAGAATATATTTGTGGGACCAGGACTCAAAGCTTCTACCAAATTGTCCCATATATACAAAGCAACAAGTCTATGCAGTTGTTCTGTGAGAGTGCAACATATTTAATGACTTATGCTATGCAGCTGGCAGTAATGAACCAGTCTGCTCCCCTTGTCTTCATATATACATAAATAATATGACTCATAGAAAAACTGAACTAAAGTTGACAAATCCAGTGTTATTCCTAAGTGTTGTTGTCCTATGTGATTTAAAGCCCTGTCTTAACTCTACAGCTCTGTATCCTCAGTCTCCAGACCTCTAGTATGTGAGACCGTGTCACAACAGGCCCGTGGTACCCACAGGCAGAGAGGGCTAAGTGGTTGTGAGGACTGGGAAAGGGCCTGGGTAAAAGACTAAAGACTTTTCAGAGGAGCTCGCTGCTTTGCACTGCACTGCTCCCACTCTTCTCTTCAGATCAGCGCTCAGTCGCCCCAGCAGAGTCAATAAGCTGTTTGTTTTAAGTGTCTCTCTCGCTTTCATTCTCTCTCTCTCTCTCTCTCTCTCTCTCTCTCTCTCTCTCTCTCTCTCTCTCTCTCTCTCTCTCTCTCTCTCTCTCTCTCTCTCTCTCTCTCTCTCTCTCTCTTCTCTCTCTCTCTCTCTCTCTCTCTCTCTCTCTCTCTCTCTCTCTCTCTGTATCCCTCTATCTGTATTTGCTCTCCCTCTCTCTCTCTCTCTCTCTCTCTCTCTCTCTCTCTCTCTCTCTCTCTCTCTCTCTCTCTCTCTCTCTCTCTCTCTCTCTCTCTTTCTCTCTCTGTATCCCTCTATCTGTATTTGCTCTCCTCTCGCTCTCTCTCTTTCTCTTTTTTTCTCTCTACCTTTCTCTCTTGCTCTCTCTCTCTCTGACTTTCTCTCTCTTAGACTCTTTCTCTCTCTATTCCTCTGAAGCGGTGTTCAGTCTTGCACTGCGGCGTGATGCTACAGGAAGCCGTTTAGAGTTCCCATCCTCACCATTGTTCCAGCCTGTTCTACTCAGAGGCGACTGTTATCCTTCTAACCAAGCTCTCTGCCAGGGGACAAATAAAGATTTGTTGATAGTTTTCCCGCCTCTGTTTAAAATTGCACCCGGGAGGTTTGCAATCTTCACTTGTGGAATGTGTAATAAATTAAAAACAGCAATTTTGCTGACATGGTGAGAAAGACGGGGAGACAGGGAGAACATGTGTGTGAGGGATGGGAGCGGGGTTGTGTGCGATGATGGGGAGAGGGACGTGGGGGAAGCAGCTTCCTCCTCTCTCTCGTTCTGTTATCTCACGGTTCCCTCTCTCTGTCTTTCCTGTCGCTCTCTCTCCGTCTATCTGTCATTCCCTTTTGTCTTTCATCTCCTCCCGCTCTTTTAGAGCTCTGATGGAGGAGTACGTAACGGCTTTGCTAAATGGGTTCCCCTCCTAGCCTCCTCGCCTCACTTAGATAAAGATTGCATTTCAATATTTCAGGAGAGACATTTTCATTCATCGTCCTTGCTAAGAGATAACGATTAGATGTATATGCTCCGGTTCACATAAATCAACTTGTTTTGGGTGCACTCCAAGTACCCCCCGCCCCTTTCTTAGGCACATTCTCACTCCTCAGCCAGCAGTGTGTTCAATAGATTTTGCATTGACCATTGACTGATAGCTTTAGGTGCAGTTAATTTAGGGTGTTGTGAATGGCCAACTTTGAAGGGCAATTGATCGTTACAATCAAATGTTTCAGTCTTATACATGATAGTAATTGTAGCAATTGATAATGAACATTGGAGAATATTTACAAAAAGAGAAAGGCTGGGCCAGTTGCCCCATTGAATATCATAAACTATGTCACTCAGTCCATCACAACATCCACTTCCTACCTGTCTGCTGACATGGTTTTACAGCCCTATACTTCACAACTGAAGCTCTCTGTCTCTCCACCTGCCAATATCCAGCATGGCTGTGGCCTAATGGACACACAGTAAAGACTGAGCCCATTAGATCCCATTATAGAGCCATGGGAGAGAGGAGAAGGGAATGAACAGCCAGAAGCATCCTCACCATGGTCCTGGGATCTTTCAGGTTTAGTACCAAACATTTCAGAAAGTTTACTAATCCTGTCATGAACATAATGACATGGTGAAAGAGGTGGTAGTGATTTGTAGGGGAGAATCTGGGGATCACAGTGAAATGTGTCTGCCTCCATCACCACCACCATCTCTCTCCCCTTGTGAAATATGAGCCAAAGTGTCTGTATGAGGTTCATGGAATTGTAGAGACCACAGTATGGACGGAAGTAGACCTTCTGAAAATAAGAGACTGATAGGAGGTAGATAGATGGATAGTGACACACACACACACACACACACACACACACACACACACACACACACACACACACACACACACACACACACACACACACACACACACACACACACACACACACACACACACACACACACACACACACACACACACACACACACACACACACACACACACACACACACACACACACACACACACACACACACACACACACACAGTTCAGTTAGTTGACGGGGGAAGGGTAAACTGTACCCAGAACAGACCTCTCCTCTGCCCTCTCTAGCTGAGACTCTAGGTGTTCCTTGACCCTTGCCAGGATAAGCTGCTTTTGGATAATCAATGGACACCAGTTAAATGTAATTGCCATGTCACAATGTCAGGGACACCATTGATTCACCATTGTAGTTGTTGTGGGGACTGTTCCACGGCATTGTCCTGGTAAGAGGATTATGGAGACCAGATGTCCTTGTTTAGTCCTGTTACAGTCTTACTTTACCCCAGACATGTTGAGGCCAGACAGGCCAATTTAGTCATTTAACGTACTTCTGCTATTGCCAAATCCCAAATCGACCTCTAGCCTTTACCCTGTAAGAACTTGTAGCTCTGAAAGGAGTGGGTAGGTGTTATTAATATGCACAATAGGATAGCCACAGCTAGGCTAGGTGTCAGTTTGGCTATAATGCCTACACATATGCAACCTGCATCTAAACAAGTGTATAGGGGTTAGAGTCTAGGGGTCAATTTAGGGTCTAGGTGTCAAGTTTGGGTCTAGGGGCATTGGACTGTATGGGTGCATGTTTTCTGAAAAATGGAGGTGGCTTAGATCACTGGAGATGTCTGTTAGGGTCTATTAGCATTGTGAGAGACCCTGATGCAAAAGCTCCAGGCCCAGATGATTACAACTGTAAGGAAACCCATATAGCAGCAAGCGAGAACATGTGTTACAGCAACATTACGTTATCATGTGAGGTTAGAAACATGGCCCCATAATCAGGAGACAGTGCTGCACTAACCTACCGCGTCGCTGTTTGCAGAGCAGTTCACTATAACCTTCATGTAAATAATTGAACTGCTATTGTGAATTATTCATCAAAGTGACTGTAAAACAAAGGTAGCAGCTCTCCATAGAGCAATATATTATTTTGCTTTTATGTTCTTTACAGTAGTGACTACATGTATTTATTGTAAATGCTATTAAGCCATTGATTTACAGTATATTGTTTATTGGTGGCAGGCTTAATGCATATTGCATGTTTGTTCATGGACATGTATGGACCATTTACATAGTCATAAAGCACATTTCTGTTGCCAGTATGTCTACAGATATGTAAATACATACAGTTCACAAAGACATTAGAAAATAAAGGTAGCCACACTTACAGGACTGTATATGGTAGCAAATGACTTTGCAATGTGGAAAGAACTTTTATGTTTGGATCTATAAAAAAATGTCATAACATGAATTAATTGTATAAACCGGTAACAGGTCAGGAGAGTGGGTTTCAGTTCAGCTTCTCAGGATGAATAGAGGTGTACTGTAGTGATTGTCATCATACTGTAATGTTCCTGTACTACAGTAGGTTGGATGTTTCCGTGCAGCAGTGAGAGCTGGTCCTCAGGGCTCTATGCAACCTGTGTCCTGTGGGGAGTGGAGCAGCACCAGAGAGAGAGGAGGTTAAGATTGATTTGCACCTCTTTATAAAGCTGCCGTGTAGGCCTCCGGCTCACACCACTGCAGGGCAGAGAGAGAAAGAGAGAGAGAGAGAGAGAGAGAGAGAGAGAGAGAGAGAGAGAGAGAGAGAGAGAGAGAGAGAGAGAGAGAGAGAGAGAGAGCTGTGATAGTGATGAAGAACCAGATAGTGTAAAGGCCATGCGGGATATGAACCAATCTGCTTCCTCTTTAAACCTCCAAACCTCAAGCTGTCAAGCTTTTAACATTCATCATAAATCCCCTACCTGCCTCTCTCCCCTACCTGTCCACCTCTCTCTCTCTCTCTCTCTCTCTCTCTCTCTCTCTCGCTCTCTCTCTCTCTCTCTCTCTCTCTCTCCTCTCTCTCTCTCTCTCTCTCTCTCTCTCTCTCTCTCTCTCTCTCTCTCTCTCTCTCTCCTCTCTCTCTCTCTCTCTCTCTCTCTCTCTCTCTCTCTCTCTCTCTCTCTCTCCTCTCTCTCTCTCTCTCTCTCTCTCTCTCTCTCTCCTCTCTCTCTCTCTCTCTCTCTCTCTCTCTCTCTCTCTCTCTCTCTCTCTCTCTCTCTCTGCTACTCTTCCAGGCTTTTGTCACTGTCACCATCTCTCTTCGCCTTGACTTATGTCCCCCCAGGCGTCCCAGAGATTCCATTACCTCTGCGTGCATTGTGGGAATGTTAGGTTCTCCCTTTGCGGAGTGCACGCTGCCGTCACCACGCCGTCTCGGATTGATGGGCTGAGGTCCGACAGTGACCTGGCTGACTTTCACTCTTAGCAGGGACTCAGAGAGACAGATTTACATAGACGAGAAATAGAGGGCTGCTGTGGTATGGGCTAGCCGGCGTTAGCAAGGCTAGCAGACACCACATCAAATCATATTTTATTTTATCTGGGTACACAGAGAGGAATGGCTTATCCTGAGGGTTGCAGTCAGGAGAAAAGAAGATGGGGTGTTGTGGAGGTCTGGTATAGCTTGGCATGCTGTGATTAATAATATGCTGTAAAATAAGAATAAAATAGCATTTTGTTTGTATATATTTATTTAAATTACCCAGCAAGCTTACCATTTCCGAGAAATTCTTTACACACGCCCTCGTGCACTTACTTCCAGACTCCAGTTGTCTATGAGTGTGTAGAAGCTGTTTTTCTTCACCGGGGCCCAGAGAGCTCCTCGCTTTAGCCCTGTAATCAGGGCCTTGCCTCTGTCTGTGTTTGTGTTAGTATTGAACCTGACAGCCTCTCCACGGGGGAGGAGCCTTGAACCAAAAGGCTCCAAGACTCCCTCCTCGGCCTTCAGCTTGCCCCATCCTCACCCACCTCTTCGTTCCCCTCCTCGGGCGCCCTCCTCGGCTCCCTCTTCGCCCACATCCTCACCCCCCTCCTCGGCCCACCTCCTCACCCCCCTCCTCGGCCCACCTCCTCGGCCCAACTCCTCGGCCCACCTCCTCGGCCCAACTCCTCGGTCCACCTCCTCGGCCCCCTCCTCGGCCCACCTCCTCGGCCCCCTCCCCGGCCCACCTCCTCGGCCCCCTCCCCGGCCCACCTCCTCGGCCCCCTCCTCGGCCCCCTCCTCGGTCCCCCTCCCCGGCCCCCTCCTCGGCCCACCTCCTCGGCCACCTCCTCGGCCCCCTCCTCGGCCCACCTCCTCGGCCCCCTCCTCGGCCCACCTCCTCGGCCCCCTCCTCGGCCCTCCTCCTCGGCCCCCTCCTCGGCCCACCTCCTCGGCCCCCTCCTCGGCCCACCCCCTCGGCCCCCTCCTCGGCCCCCTCCTCGGCCCACCTCTGCCCACCTCCTCGGCCCACCCCCTCTGCCCCCCTCCTCGGCCCACCTCCTCGGCCCACCTCCTCGGCCCCCTCCTCGGCCCACCTCCTCTGCCCACATCCTCGGCCCACTCCCTCGGCCCACCTCCTCGGCCCCCTCCTCGGCCCAACTCCTCGGTCCACCTCCTCGGCCCCCTCCTCGGCCCACCTCCTCGGCCCCCTCCTCGGCCCACCTCCTCTGCCCCCTCCTCGGCCCACCTCCTCGGCCCACCTCCTCGTCCCCCTCCTCGGCCCACCTCCTCGTCCGCCTTTAACACAGCCCACTAATCACAGCATAGGAAACCCGACCAAATAATAACAAACATTCACTGCAGTAAAGACTGGGAGAAAAGGGTCGGCCCCTAACGGCATGGGTCACTGGGGCTTTTTTTATTTTTTTTACAGCCGGCCCTTTATGGAGTCGGATGCCAGAGATGGACAAATAGCAGGACATTAGCTGTCAGCAAGCCGGGTAGGAGCCAGCGGCTGACGGCCCGTTAATAGTCTGTTTGTTAGTGGGGAGGAAGAGGCTCGTAAAAGTGGAGACTCTTATCTGTCGAGGACCCTGTGTGTGTGTGTTTGTGTCACAGACGCAAAGCCGAGCAGGCTGTAGACTGCTCAGCCCAGCGGCTGCAGTTCATTAGATCAACATAGGGCTTCTATTCCTACTCCTGGTCCTCTAGCTGGACAGATCTACGATCAGATATTTTACTATCCCACTCATGGTTAAAGTTGGGATTGTGCTAGTCTAATCTGATCGTAGAGCTGTGTGTTAAAGGCCACCTCTACCTTGAGCACTGAACAACCTGCCATGCACCCAGCCTTCCCGCCCGAGGCATCCATTTCATGTGTGTCTAAAATACTGAACAGATGATTTGTCAACACACTAAATACATCTTCAGAGAGGGAAGTTGGGTGAAATGTGTGGGTGGGATTTTTCTGAAAGCATAATCAGTTCATCCAGCCATGTTTTATGTCCTGACAGCGACGGCGGTCTCCTTCCGCCTGAGGAGCGCCTTTGGCCACGTTCTCCTGGTCCCTGTGCACACACCTTTAACGACTTCTGAAATGTCACTGAATGTCAGGCGGAAGGATAAAACCAGTGTGAGTGTGTGTGTGTGTGTGTGTGTGTGTGCGTGTGTGTAAGCGGCAAGGACCTGCTTGCTAGAGATCTTTGGTGGGGTTTTAGTGCAGTATTGAGGTGATACTGCTGTGCAGGGTATCTCTGTTCAGGTGTGGGCCAGATTTCACCAGGCAAGCTGGTTGGCTGGGGACATGATTGAATGAACATGCTACTTAGGAGCAGACTGAGGGAAGAGCCTTATCAGTTGTATAACAGTGTGTGATTACCGCTTTTGTCTTAGCTACACAGAGGTAGTTATTGTAGGCACTTGTTTTTTCTTCTTGTAGAGGGCGTAAAATGACCTGCTACACATAGTGAGATTTTCTAATCATATCAGCTTAAAGCTGCAATATGTAACTTTTTGGGGCCAGCCAACCAAATTCACATAGAAATCTGAATTATAGATATGCATTCTCATTGGTAGGTCTGTTCTATGGGCACTATTTCTATGCTTACCATTCTTAAGTTACATTTTTGCGTCTTTTACTTTCAGTTTTTTACACCAGCTTCCAACAGCTTTAACCAATGTCCGATAAACCAACCAGGCACCCCTCTCTATCTCTTACCATCTCCTCTGTGTCTCTGTAGCTGTGATCTCGCCAGCACGCTGTGTATGATCTTGTGTGAGCTCTCCCTGTCTGTACTGTGAGCCCTACAGCTGTGTGATCTCAGGCTGTGTGCAAACACGGCAGGGTCTCTGTTAAGCCCAGCAGCGTGAGCCTGTATCAATTACGCTGCTGCAGCGATACGGACACAGCCGGAAGTCGCTCCGCTCCTCAAAGACAAAGAACCAGCGTCAGTGTCCACTCTCTCTCAGCTCTATGACCAAAGGAGTGGCCCAAAGACTGGCTAACCTTCAGCCCAGTGAACAATTCACTTAAACTACAGTAGGGGGGATGCGATGGGGGAGAGGGGGTATAGAGAAAGAGAGGGAAGGAAAAAGTGAGGTGGAGAGGGAGGGGGATTGGGGGTTAAATTAAATAGAGAAGGAGGGGGAGGGAGAAAAAGAGAGAGGTGGCCAGGAGAGATGAAGAGAGAGATAGGCGGTAGAGGGGAAGATCTAGGAAGGGAGGGAGGAGGAAGAAAGAGAGGAAGAGGAAAATAAAAAGAAACAGAAGAAGAGAGAAAAGCAGTGGCTTCAAAGAGGAAGGTCATGACCAGTGGCCCCTTTCACCCCGTACCGTTGGCAGTAACTGAGAGGCCCAGTTCTCCTCAGAGAGACATAGATCTGTGTCTCAGACCAGAGCCTGGTGCTATAGATGTCCTTTAAGCCATGCAGCTCTCTCTCTACTATTCATCTCAATCCAATACCTCTGTTCCTGGCCCTTTACTCAATACTACACCACTGGGAAAACTAACACCATTGAATCTTAAGAATGGATGTGTGTGTTTGAGAGAGGTTTCTTAGGCAAACACTGTCATGCATAATATGTATGTTATTACCTTGGTGAGCTCATGTTTAGAGGCAGGGACTGGCTTATCAACCAGGCAGACTGGGGGTTTAGGGTATGTTAATGAGCGGGGTAAATGGCAGGGTTTGAAGCACTCCTTCCTATTGCAATTTCACACTTGTCAGCTCCCGTGAGGAAACTTCACCTTTACTGGGGCGAGCAGAACAGAGCAGAAGAGAGCAGACCACTCAATGGAGAACACATACAGACAGTATGTCTAGATGGTGTAGGTGAGGTTTATAGTTTTCTCTCAGGTGTTTCCATGTAATTGCAATGGATTCTGAGGCTCATTATTAAAAAGGTAGACATTTTACTGGCCAAGTATGTTTCTCTTGACATTGGAAAATACAAGGATACTCTATTGTGAGGCAGGCAATATGGCTTAGTGCATGGACAGGCATGTCAGATCTGTTATTCCTATCAACTGGTGTAGGTCTTGGTAAGGTCCATTATTCTAGTTGCCATGGTAAACATGGCAGATTAGTAGTTTATCTCTACAGTGACCTTCAGTAGTCATCTGTTGTCAATCTCATCATGTAAAATAGCTTGAGATTTTAATAGCATATGTCTAGTACATGATGAGGCTGTAAAGTCACGGTCAGGTGTTGTTAGGATTGGAAGTATTAGTCTCTAAATCACCCCTAAATATGTGTGGGTGAGTGTTTGTGCGTGTGTGTGTGTGTCTGTCAGTCAGTTCTTTTACACAGTTTGTGTCGTTAGTGAGCGGTCACCGTCAGGGTCGTAAAGAGGGTGCTGTGTAAATATTGCCCCCCTCCATGGCGAGCTGGGGGGGGGGGGGGGGGGGGGTACAGCTTGCACTGCGTATAAATCATCCTCGGCCAACACACTACACACACGATCATGTGCGCGCACACTGTATCCCCTTCGCCCGGTGTCTTCGCACGGACGCAGCATTGTGATGGGTGTATTATAATTAGTGTCTTGAGGTGGAGAGGTGAGCAATGCAGACGCCTCCTTGTGACATTCATTACACACAGCCCTATAACATATGCTCATTATGGTTGTGATTGAGTTCATTAGGATGTGATGTGTACAACTTGTGATTAATAATGTATGTGTGTGTGTGAGTCTAATGCACCCATGTATTATGTGTGTGAGTTTGTGAGTTTGTGTGAAAGGGCAACTCCCTCCCGTCCCCACACATCTTCCTTGCACATACATATCTGTGTATGCGCACGTGTACACAAGACAAACCAATAGGACACTGGGTTATTTCGAATGCATTTGTGAAGTATTTTGGGAATGTGCCAGAGCATGTGACAAGAGTAAAATATTCAAGCATTCAACACTAGTGGGAGAAATATTTGAGAACTGATTCGACCATTAGCCCACTTTTGGATACATATTTTTTTAATCACATTCAAATATTTACATAAATAGTATATTTTGTGTCAGTCTGACACAATATAAAGAGGATTGCTGAATGATATTATCTCAGTAGACGGGGGTTTATCTAATTGAGGCAGACATGTTGTTTCAATAATATGTAGCCTTTTTCAAACTGAAATATAGTCTTGATTGTAGAACACTAGTCTACTCCGCTGCCTAATTCTTTGTGGTACCGTAGTCCTCGCTGCTTCTATCAATGAATCATGCTCTCACTGTATTGTCTGCAGCCTAACAGGGAGGAGAGCGCATTTGTATCTGTGTTTCTGAGTGCATGCATGCCTGGGTGTGTGTGTGAGAGAGATGGAGAGAATAAAACAAAGAGAGGGAAGTACAGATAGAGAGCATGAAAAGGAGAGAGAGGGAAGGACAGGAGAGCCTTCTCGGAGGACCTTAAACAAACTGACTGAAGCAGGCCTGTTTTCTGATCAGGCACAGACAGGAGAACACTTAGCGCTGCTGGAGAAACTCTAAACAGCCGCTGAGGAATTACCTTGTTAGTGTCTGTGGAACTGCAAGTGCTTTTGGGACTGGGGAGTGTCCCCAGATAACAAACCCCACACTCACAGACAGAGTTGCTAAATGGCATACAAACACAAAGACTAGTAGTAGACACACTCTTTGACCGATACAAATGACAGGCATGGCTAAATCAAACTCTGAGGTACAGATGAACCCTCTACACCAGGTTATGTTACAGTGGAACTGACAAACGGACACACACACACACACAAACACACACACACACACACACACACACACACACACACACACACACACACACACACACACAGTAAGCCAGGTAGATAATGAATAGCTTTGTCTCAACCCACTGAGTGTCTCAACCAAGTAACCTGAAACAAGCACCAAACAGCACGTTCTCACTGAGGAGAAGCAACCACCTTATTCCTTTTACTGGTTGATATTTAGTTGTGTCTGTGATCTGCATACTGTAACCAGGTATCCCAGAGTAAAGATGAGCTCAAAGTTAGGTCTCATGATGTTGCAACACAAACACACCCAGAAAATTCACCTTAATTAGGTATTTCCCTCCCAAGTAAAGTTCATTTCAATTAGTTCCACCTGGGCCCCTCTTCCAGATCCCTGTGATTTGTCAATTCCCCAACTTGGATTTAGTGCATATGTGGCGGTCACAGGACCATACACTGTGTTTGTGTACATGTGTTCATTTGCGTGTGTGTGTGTGTGTGTGTGTGTGTGTGTGTGTGTGTGTGTGTGTGTGTGTGTGTGTGTGTGTGTGTGTGTGTGTGTGTGTGTGTGTGTGTGTGTGTGTGTGTGTGTGTGTGTGTGTGTGTGTGTGTGTGTGTGTGTGTGTGTGTGTGCACGTTTGTGTGTGACCTAGAGAGAAGGGACTCCTGTGCCCTTGACATTTCCTTCTTGTACTTGTGATAAATTGCAGAGGTTATTTACTTGTTCTAGAGAAGGAGAATCTTACAGTCCTGATTTTTTCCCCAAACACACACAAAAGATGCACAACGTTTCTGTTCCCCAACTGCTCTGCTCTGAAACACCGTGTGGAAATCCACTCCCTCTGGTGTTTTCTCACATTTCTTTTTAGATTTCAGCCATTCTGTTTTCACTAAATGTTGTGCCTTTCTAAACTGTAATTAGTTCCAAAATAAAGAAGAATAATTCCTAGTTTGGGGAATATATTAAAAGAGACAAGAACAGACAACGCATATGATTATTTTTGTGTTCAGAACAGTCGACCATTCTGACTTTAGTCTAAATACTCTGAAGATGGTTCTGTGCGTGAAAGCATCAGATAGCCTACAGTATGTCTTATGTTGGCCGCTGAGGGTGTACTGAGGGTGTACTGAGGTGGTACTGAGGGTGTACTGAGGGTGTACTGTGTCCGCCCGTCTGTTTTGTGACACCCTCACATGGGCAGATCAATCTGCTGAAAGGAAACCCATCAGGTCACCTTTGGAATTCATCATTTTTGTGCACGTAAAACGAAACGGCCCATTATGGGGCGTATGCTAAATTTAGATTACCTATATGCTAACGTATCTCTCTCCTAAAACAGGTCTCATGGATTATGCTGAGAGGCCAAATCCATGTTCCTGTCCTTGTCAGGTCATTTCAAAGACCCGGACTGTTCTGTACTTGGCAGCTTGGGTGACTCTCTAGTCAATAGATTTAAGAAGAATGTGTCTCTCTACAGTATGCATTTATAATTGTGATCCTTTAAAAATCTACAAAACACATTGAAATGCAAGTCAACAAAACATGAATGAAATAAAATACAAAACTGGTTCGTTCATAGAGGGAGAGAGGGTTTCAACATTGGCATATAGAGAGACTAGAAGTATCTCCTTTGGTTCCTTCAGAAAAAAGGAAGGAAGGAAGGAAGGATATCAAATAGAGAAGTTTAAAAGGTAAAAAAAAACAGGCATTGAGCAATCACCTGAGTTTGACTTTGTTTGTGTGTGTGTGTGTGTTTGTGTGTGTGTGTGTGTGTGTGTGTGTGTGTGTGTGTGTGTGTGTGTGTGTGTGTGTGTGTGTGTGTGTGTGTGTGTGTGTGTGTGTGTGTGTGTGTGTGTGTGTGTGTTTGCGTCGCTTGCAGAGGTTTGAGATGCTTAGCATCTCTTGTTTGCACACAAGCTCCCTGTGATTATTGTGAGCTCTAGACGATGCGCACGGTGCTGCCTCTGCTCTCAAAGCAGATTCATTTGCATAGCTATCGCTGCAAAACCCTTGAGTCTTAAGTGTCACATTTGTGTTCCAGACGAGAGATCATAACGACAGATCATCTTCATTTGTGTTCCAGACGAGAGACCGTATCAGTGCATGCAGGCACAGGGTAAAGAAAACAGCTCTACAAGTCAAACGTTCAGTACAGTACCATCAAACGTCTGTGAATGTGAGTCCTATGGGGGTGTATTTGCAGCAGTGAGGTGACTTTTCCACAAGAGTCAGGAATTTCAGAGCAGTTAGGCCCAACTCATGCCCCACCGCAATCAAAGTCCGGCACTACGATTTTTCTGCAGATGGCACACAAAAAGTGCCTTATCCGAGCATTTGCTAAGGCGACAAAATGAGCCGTTTCTTATGTGTTTGTTAATTAGTTTATTTATTTATTTTGTTGTTGTTGTTTTTTTTCTGCTGAACACAGCTGGTCAGGCCCCTCCATGCAGAAAGGACCAGCATGGCTCTGTCTGTAAATGGGAGTCCAGGGGCCTGAGACAGAACGCAGGGAGAACCACCCGCAGAAATTTAGCATGCGATAGCTCCCAGCGGGTGTCATTTGGGGACCGGAGCAGAGAGTTGCTTTTTTTCTCTTTCTTTTTTTCTCTTTTATTTCGTGAAACTGTGAGCAGGTTGGAGAGCTCAACCCTGGCAGCGGTGCTGACACAACCACTCAGGGACGGCTGTAACAGCTTTCTTAGCACAGCACCTGCTATTGAGCAGTCAGAGAAGGAGGGAGGGAGGGAGGGAGGGAGAGCCAGGTAGGGGGAGGGAAACTCAATTGTAATCTCAGTACTGTCACGGTGCTGAACGTTGGTAATTCGGCTGCTGTGTACGGGAGCGTCCCAGACTGCCACTACTTCAAGATTGAACACGCTGTCTAATGCCACGCTATATCCACCTATACAGATATGTTACGCCAGGCTACCTGTACAGATATGTTACGCCAGGCTACCTACCTGTACAGATATGTTATGCCAGAATAACTGTACAGATTTGTTACGCCAGGCTACCAGTACAGATATGTTACGCCAGGCTACCTGTACATAAATGTTACGCCAGGCTACCTATACAGATATGTTACGCCAGGCTACCTGTATAGAGATGTTATACCAGGCTACCTGTACAGATATGTTACACCAGGCTACCTGTACAGAGATGTTACACCAGGATAGCTGTACAGAGATGTTACACCAGGCTACCTATACAGATATGTTACACCAGGCTAGCTATACAAAGATGTTTTTTTTTTTTTTTTTTTTTTTCACCTTTATTTAACCAGGTAGGCAAGTTGAGAACAAGTTCTCATTTACAATTGCGACCTGGCCAAGATAAAGCAAAGCAGTTCGACACATACAACAACACAGAGTTACAAAGGGAGTAAAACAAACATACAGTCAATAATACAATAGAAAAATAAGTCTATATACAATGTGAGCAAGTGAGGTGAGATAAGGGAGTTGAAGGCAAAAAAAAAAAAAGACCATGGGGGCGAGGTAAATACAATATAGCAAGTAAAACACTGGAATGGTTGATTTGCAGTGGAAGAATGTGCAAAGTAGAGAAAGACATAACGGGGTGCAAAGGAGCAAAATAAATAAATAAATACAGTAGGGAAAGAGGTAGTTGTTTGGGCTAAATTATAGATGGGCTATGTACAGGTGCAGTAATCTGTGAGCTGCTCTGACAGCTGGTGCTTAAAGCTTGTGAGGGAGATAAGTGTTTCCAGTTTCAGAGATTTTTGTAGTTCGTTCCAGTCATTGGCAGCAGAGAAGTGGAAGGAGAGGCGGCCAAAGGAAGAATTGGTTTTGGGGGTGACCAGAGAGATATACCTGCTGGAGCGCGTGCTACAGGTGGGTGCTGCTATGGTGACCAGTGAGCTGAGATAAGGGGGGACTTTACCTAGCAGGGTCTTGTAGATGACCTGGAGCCAGTGGGTTTGGCGACGAGTATGAAGCGAGGGCCAGCAAACGAGAGCGTACAGGTCGCAGTGGTGGGTAGTATATGGGGCTTTGGTGACAAAACGGATGGCACTGTGAAAGACTGCATTCAATTTATTGAGTAGGGTATTGGAGGCTATTTTGTAAATGACATCGCCGAAGTCGAGGATTAGTAGGATGGTCAGTTTTACAAGGGTATGTTTGGCAGCATGAGTGAAGGATGCTTTGTTGCGGAATAGGAAGCCAATTCTAGATTTAACTTTGGATTGGAGATGTTTGATGTGAGTCTGGAAGGAGAGTTTACAGTCTAACCAGACACCTAGGTATTTATAGTTGTTCACATATTCTAAGTCAGAGCCGTCCAGAGTAGTGATGATGGACAGGCGGGCAGGTGCAGGCAGCGATCGGTTGAAGAGCATGCATTTAGTTTTACTTGTATTTAAGAGCAATGGGAGGCCACGGAAGGAGAGTTGTATGGCATTGAAGCTCGTCTGGAGGGTTGTTAACACAGTGTCCAAAGAAGGGCCAGAAGTATACAGAATGGTGTCGTCTGCGTAGAGGTGGATCAGAGACTCACCAGCAGCAAGAGCGACATCATTGATGTATACAGAGAAGAGAGTCGGTCCAAGAATTGAACCCTGTGGCACCCCCATAGAGACTGCCAGAGGCCCGGACAACAGACCCTCCGATTTGACACACTGAACTCTATCAGAGAAGTAGTTGGTGAACCAGGCGAGGCAATCATTTGAGAAACCAAGGCTGTCGAGTCTGCCGATGAGGATGTGGTGATTGACGGAGTCGAAAGCCTTGGCCAGGTCAATGAATACGGCTGCACAGTATTGTTTCTTATCGATGGCGGTTAAGATATTGTTTAGGACCTTGAGGCTGAGATGCACCCATGACCAGCTCTGAAACCAGATTGCATAGCGGAGAAGGTATGGTGTTATTCGAAATGGTCGGTAATCTGTTTGTTGACTTGGCTTTCGAAGACCTTAGAAAGGCAGGGTAGGATAGATATAGGTCTGTAACAGTTTGGGTCAAGAATGTCCCCCCCTCTTCAAGGGGTGACCACAGCTGCTTTCCAATCTTTCGGAATCTCAGACGACACGAAAGAGAGGTTGAACAGGCCAGTAATAGGGGTGGCAACAATTTCAGCAGATAATTTTAGAAAGAAAGGGTCCAGATTGTCTAGCCCGGCTGATTTGTAAGGGTCCAGATTTTGCAGCTCTTTCAGAACATCAGCTGACTGGATTTGGGAGAAGGAGAAATGGGGAAGGCTTGGGCGAGTAGCTGTGGGGGGGTGCAGTGCTGTTGACTGGGGTAGGGGTAGCCAGGTGGAAAGCATGGCCAGCCGTAGAAAAATGCTTATTGAAATTCTCAATTATAGTGGATTTATCAGTGGTGACAGTGTTTCCTATCTTCAGTGCAGTGGGCAGCTGGGAGAAGGTGTTCTTATTCTCCATGGACTTTACAGTGTCCCAGAACTTTTTTGAGTTTGTGTTGCAAGAAGCAAATTTCTGCTTGAAAAAGCTAGCCTTGGCTTTTCTAACTGCCTGTGTATATTGGTTTCTAGCTTCCCTGAAAAGTTGCATATCACGGGGGCTTTTGGATGCTAATGCAGAACGCCATAGGATGTTTTTGTTTTGATTAAGGGCAGTCAGGTCTGGAGAGAACCAAGGACTATATCTGTTCCTGGTTCTACATTTATTGAATGGGGCATGCTTATTTAAGATGGTGAGGAAGGCATAAAAGAAAATAACCAGGCATCCTCTACTGACGGGATGAGATTAATATCCTTCCAGGATACCCGGGCCAGGTCGGTTGGAAAGGCCTGCTCGCTGAAGTGTTTCAGGGAGCGTTTGACAGTGATGAGTGGAGGTCGTTTGAACGCTGACCCATTACGGATGCAGGCAATAAGGCAGTGATCGCTGAGATCTTGGTTGAAAACAGCAGAGGTGTATTTAGAGGGCAAGTTGGTTCGGATGATATCTATGAGGGTACCCGTGTTTACGGCTTTGGGGTGGTACCTGGTAAGTTCATTGATAATTTGTGTGCGATTGAGGGCATCAAGCTTAGATTGTAGGATGGCTGGGGTGTTAAGCATGTTCCAGTTTAGGTCGCCTAGCAGCACGAGCTCTGAAGATAGATGGAGGGCAATCAGTTCACATATGGTGTCCAGAGCACAGCTGGGGGCAGAGGGTGGTCTATAGCACCAGGCTAGCTGCATAGAGAATAGACACATCTCTTCATTTAGATAGGAGACACCAGGCTACATGTAAAGAGAGAGACACCTATCTTCATTTAGATAGGAGACACCAGGCTACCTGTAAAGAGAGAGACAACTCTCTTCATTTAGATAGGAGACACCAGGCTACCTGCATAAAGAAGAGACACATTTCTTCATTTAGATAAGACACACCAGGCTACTTGCATAAAGAAGATACACATCTCTTCATTTAGAGAGGAGATACCCGGCTACCTGCATAAAGAAGAGACACATCTCTTCATTTAGATAGGAGACACCAGGCTACCTGTAAAGAGAGAGACACATCTCTTCGTTTAGATAGGAGACACCAGGCTACCTGCATAAAGAAGATACACATTTCTTCATTTAGATAAGACACACCAGGCTACTTGCATAAAGAAGAGACACATCTCTTCGTTTAGAGAGGAGACACCAGGCTACCTGCATAAAGAAGAGACACATCTCTTCGTTTAGAGAGGAGACACCAGGCTACCTGCATAAAGAAGAGACACATCTCTTCGTTTAGAGAGGAGACACCAGGCTACCTGCATAAAGAAGAGACACATCTCTTCATTTAGAGAGGAGACACCAGGCTACCTGCATAAAGAAGAGACAACTCTCCAAATGTCTTAATTTACACCAGCCAGGATAGAGCTTCTCTTTCCCACCAGTATCTGCACACTGTGGCTTCCTTCAAAGGCCTTTTGAATTATTATTTTCTGCTCTTCCAATGCATAGAATTGCCTTTTCAATCTTGCTTTAAATAAAATGTGTATCTTTCTAATTCCCCTAAGTAGCATGGGCTCTTAGAGGGAGACTTGTCCACAAAACTATGTCTAAGACTGTTACTAAAGCAATGTTTTATAATGATTGCTTACAGTATCTGAGACCTTACTTTCAGAAAATAAAATCTGTAGAGAATGAGGAGGAAATAAAGAAAATGTATGTCTTAAACATGTTTTCCTCTCAGGATACAGTATCAGACAATAGTTTGCCATGTGTGGCGGACCGCCAAAGATTTGTATATGTTGATGTATTGTAATGAAGACATAACAGAGATGGGGAAATATTGAAGTAAGTAGCAATACTGTAATTCATTTCCACAGCTGGTCATCTGAGTTTCGCACACACGCACGCACACACACACATACGCACACAGCATGCAGCTGTCCATTCAGCCGACACTCAGACGTCCCACTGCAGAGCAATCAAAATGGATTGAACCAACTCCGCTCTACCCCCCCCACCCCAATCAGATATGCCCACGATTGGTGTTTGTGATGATCAATCCATAGTAAAATAACAGAGCATAAATCTGATACTGTTGCTCCAACATTTTTAATAACATAGATTTGAATATTGCCATGTGCGTTGGAGTGATTCATTGGTGAGAAAGTGCTATCAGGCTTGTATACTGTACATGTCCAGAGTCCTGGTGGCGCGCCAATAATGCCATTAACTGCATTGTTCAAACTCATTATGAGATGAGGAACACAATAATAATCACGGGACTACAAACGCACCGTTTCTCCCACTGAGCTAATCACTTCTACTGTTATTAGTCTCTCTCTTTCTCCCCTTCTCTCTCTCCATCTCTCTTCCTCTCCTTCCCTCTTCCCTCCCTCCTTCCATCTCTCCCTCCCTCCCTCTCTCTCCCCTTCCCTCTCTCTCCCTCTCTCCCTCTCGTAAATTTCAGGGTGTCTGCTGTATAAATCCCATGGTGTTGAATTAGTATTGTAATTTCTGGGTATCCCTGCATGCCTTGCCAGGGCAGACCTTGGAGTTATTAATCTGAGGGGACAGGTGCCATGGAAACAATATGCTGAGCGGATGCTCGCTTGGCCAGGCGGTGGGTACTGGAATGACCCTTCCCGTGCCAAAGTCCTCAGTGCATTCAATTAGAATTACAAGGCGTGCATTCAATTAGAATTACAAGGCATGGACGCGGGCCCAGCCTCAGTGAATATAAACCAGCTATAGATCACAGATCGGCTCGCTGCTGTTCATGTTGAGAGGAAATGGTTTTAGATGAGGAGCTGATCACTGTGGCCATATGGAAGTAGAAAGTAATTCATGTACAGTACCAGTCAAAAGTTTAGACACACCTACTCATTCAAGGGTTTTTCTTTATTTTAACTATTTTCTACATTTTAGAACAATAGTGAAGACATCAAAACTATGAAATAACACATATGGAATCATGTAGTAACCAAACAATATTAAACAAATCAAAATATTTATGCCAAGAGTGTGCAAAGCTGTCATCAAGGCGAAGGGTGGCTACTTTGAAGAATCTCAAATATAATTTTGGATTACTACATGATTCCATATGTGTTATTTCATAGTTTTGATGTCTTCACTATTATTCTACAATGTAGAAAATAGTAAAAACAAAAGAAAAACCCTTGAATGAGTAGGTGTCCAAACTTTTGACTGGTACTGTATATTTCAGAATATGCCTTTATAACACACACACACACACACACACACACACACACACACACACACACACACACACACACACACACACACACACACACACACACACACACACACACACACACACACACACACTCAAATGCACACGCCTAAATGTGGCCCACAAGATAAGCTACGCTCACAATTGCAGCAAGCTTTAAACATGAAACAGCAGTAGCCAAGCATTAACAGTGAATCCTTGTGCTTCTGCTGCCTTCGTTGACTGCACTGAGTGTTATTTGAGCTCTGTTGTTTTCTGGACGGCCATAATCTGTGGTATGGAGTGGATACTTCAGTCGTTTACCTCCTCTCTGATAGAACAGCTGTTAGAATGCACATATGGCCCACTGACAAACATGACAGATGAAACACTTTGTCTGTTTGCTTTTGTTTAAGCGACGGCTCCTCTCCTAATACCAGCCTTTTAAGTGATCAAAAAGCCCAGCAATATTTGATGTTGACTGCGGAGAGAGGGAGAGAGAGGGAATGAAAGATAGAAAGAGGGAGAGAGAGAGAGAGGGGGAGAGAGACTGTGTCACCCATTGATATACAACTCCAGTCTTCTGTCACACAAGCGCAATGTCTGTTGGGAAATAATGTGACAGCTTGCGCGCCACACAGCTCTGTGACATGATAGAGGGAAGAAGGAAAGGAGGGGGAGGAAGAAGGGAGAGAGTGATGGGTGAGGGAGGGAAGAGACAAAAGAGAGAGGAATAAAGTATCAAGGGAAAAATGAGAGACAGAGAAAGAGAGCGGAAATAGAGAAAGAGAGAGAGAGAAAGTAACAGAGAGAGAGAGAGAGAGAGAGAGAAAGAAAGTGACAGAGAGAGAGAGAGAGAGAAAGTGACAGAGAGAGAGTTAGAGAGAGAGAGAGAGAGAGAGAGAGAGAGAGAGAGAGAGAGAGAGAGAGAGAGAGAGAGAGAGAGAGGAGCAGGGAGAAAAGACTGAATCAATTCAGTTGGCCTGTCCCTCCAGTCTCCAACATGTCATCGCCTGTCAGGATGGATTTAGAATTCAGGCTTTAGAGAGAGACCTTCCATCGATGGCCTGCATGAACACATTCACTAAGGTCTCACTGACAAACATCAGCCACGCGGTCAACAGACGGTTCAACCCCATTTGACCAAATCACTGGGAATTACTGTGCCACAGACCCCTGCCTAGATTGACTTGCATGTGATCTGTGTAATAGTGTCTGGTGAGGGCTTGCATGAGTGATTCACGTACATTCGGTTTGTCAAATGTTCTATTACGTTTGAACAGATTTTGTTCCACCATTAATCATTTTGAAAATACATCACTAGTAAGTCTAACTTTTCAACTAAATTTGAAGAGTATTGATTTGAAAGACATGTCACAATATAGGACTATAATTGTAGTACTTGAAATCAGTGCTGAATTTCACCCAGGTCTGACACTTACAGTACACACAGCATGCCTTCACATCCTCCACTAAAGATCCGGGCTGAGCTGGGACTACCAGGGGAGTATGGCAGGAGTCCAGGCCCAGAGCGGCACACTTTCTTTGGGAAGGGGAGGGCGAGGTGTCAGGCTGCCTGCCTGTAGAGGGGGATGAGTAGAGGAGAACAGAGAGCAGCGTGTGTGAGAGCTGGAGTGCCTATGGACAGGGCCATTAGGAGAGAGGAAGAGAGCCAGAGAGAGAGAGAAAGGTATGAGGAAAAGGGGAAAGAGAAAGAAGGAGAGAGAGCAGGAGAAATAGAGAGAGTAGAGAGAGGGATAGTGGAGAGGGAGGGAGAGGGAGAGCGGGTGAATATATCGAGTCATTAGGCATGCGTTTGTGGGAGACTGACTCCCATATGACATTGCAGGGTGGCAGTACACAGCTAGCTTCTGTTCCTCTTCCCAGTAAACAGACAAACAGATTGGTTCGTTTGCATTTCACTCCTCTGGGCGGCCCATCATTAGGGTTCTGGGAAACACTTTAGGCCTTTCTCCTAGCTACTCTCTCTTGGCTCCCCTGAGAGAGAATATTACTCATACTGTATTTATTTAGTTTTCTGTGTTTTGAAGAGAGTTTCCGATTGAGAATCAGACACACTATGTTGCCTCCTGTCTCTGCCATTGACAAGCACAGAAACAAAATGGGGAAATGATAGTAATCATGAGAGAGGCTAGACAGGACCCAGGGCGACTGTGCGTGCGTGCGTGCGCGCGTGCGTGCATGCGTGTGCGTGCATTCGTGCATACATGTGTCAATGTGTGTGAATGCACATGCATTTGTGTGTGTTTATGAGCGTCTGTGTTGAGGGCCAGAGTCATTGTTTACTCTCATAGTGAATTTTCTCCATGACACCTCAGCCAGTATCTCTCCCCATTATGTTTTATATTGTAGTGTTTACCTTGGGCTGAGCGGTGGAGACTACAACAATAGACAGTGTAGAACAAGAGGCAGAAAGTGCTGCTCTTGGCCGAGTATAAAACACACACACACACGTCTCACTGAAGTAAGATTGGAGAGTCCGACACGTTCCACATTATATTCCTATTCTTCTCCGTCAGACATTGATGGTTCTGGCTGGCCCTATACTACACATCACCAGACTCTTCTCTTCTCATGGCTGGCTTGATTACTTTATTTTATGAGGTGGGATTTTTTTAGTGTGAAAGAAAATATGATATGTGAAATAGTGAAAGGGGAGGTTATAAGCTGACATATGGAATTGTTTTAAGATGGTCATACCGTGGATCATTTAGTTATTTGATTTAGAATTGTAGCACCCCTTTAGGTATCAAAAAATAAAATAAATTGTTTGATAAAATATTGAATTTGACCTTTACTACCAAATCCCATAGAAACGCATTGAATAACACTTTCAGAAATACGACAAGAGATAAGCAAAAGCTCATGTTTTGGGGACCTTTAATGGTGCAGAAATGTTTTGGTACGATTCCCCAGATCTGTGCCTCGACACAATCCTGTCTCAGAGCTCTACGGACAATTCCTTCGACCTCATGGCTTGATTTTAGCTCTGATATGCACTGTCAACTGTGGGATCTTATATAGACAGGTGCGTGCCTTTCCAAATCATGTCCAATCAATTGAATTTACCCCAGGTGGACTCCAATCAAGTTGTAGAAACATCTCAAGGATGATCAATGGAAACAGGATGCACCTGAGCTCAATTTTGAGTCTCATAGCAAATGGTCTGAATACATTTCTGTGTTTTTATTCTTATAAATTTGCAAACATTTATAAAAACCTGGTTTCACCTTATCATTATGGGGTAATGAGTGTAGATTGATGAGGCTAAACATGTATTTAATCCATTTGAGAATAAGGCTGTAATGTAACAAAATGAGGAAAAAGTGAAAAGGTCTGAATACTTTCCCGAATACACTGTACTGAACAAAATATAAACGCAACAAGCAACAATTATAACAATTTTACATATAAGGAAATCAGTCAATTGAAAGCAATTCATTAGGTCCTAATCTATGGATTTCACATGACTGAACAGGGGCACAGCCATGGGTGGCCCAGCCAATCAAAATGTGTTTTTCCCCACAAAAGGGCTTTATTACAGATCCTTCTCAGTTCCATCAGCAGTCTGGGTGGCTGGTCTGATGATCCCGCAGGTGAAGAAGTCGGATGTGGATGTCCTGGGCTAGCGTGGTTACACGTGGTCGGTGGTTGTGAGGCCGGTTGGACGTACTGCCAAATTCTCTAAAATGATGTTGGAGGCAACTTATGGTAGAGAAATGGACATTCAATTATTTGGCAACAGCTCTGGTGGACATTCCTGCAGTCAGCATGCCAATTGCATGTTCCCTCAAAACTTGAGACATCTGTGGAATGGTGTTGTGTGACAAAACTGTACATTTTAGAGTGACCTTTTATTGTCCACAGCCCAAGGTACACCTTTGTAATGATTATGCTGTTTAATCAGCTTCTTGATATGCCACACCTGTCAGGTGGATGAATTATGGATTTTGTGGACAAATAAGAGAATAAATTTTTTTTTTTTCAGTATATATATATATATATAAAAAAATGTGTTTTACACATAGTTAACCCCTTTTTTGGGGGTTAACTACCTCCATACTTCCATTCATTTTTTAAACCGGTACCGGTTACCTTCAGACAAGTCCCTTTTCACAGTGGGGGTCACATTAGTTTGTAGCCCAAAGGTTCGGACGCTACAAATAGAAGTTGACATATCGACGATTCCGACTTTAGACGAGTCCCGTGGGGCTTGTGGGGATCGTAGAGCATAACGGTGACCACCATCGTGTTTGTGAGAGTCTCGTCTTTCCATGGAGTATTAGTTATTAGTTAATAGGCTACATCCGTTTTCGTGAGAAGACGGATTTTCGGGATGTGTCATGGTCTGACAAACACCGCTGTAGCTCGGCCACCTTCCACTGCAGATGCAGAAGACAGCCATAGGTGGATGCGGTGGATTGAGATGCAGCCCATGCGCAACACAAAATATATCTCAAGCTTAAACTTCATGGGGATGGGCACCAGTGCGTCAATAGACTCTAGGAGGTTTTACACACTTCCAGATAACATCTAGATTAAGTTGTTTTTAGTAGAATTTTGAGCTCCATCCAGATGTACAGTTATTGAAAAGATGATTATCGCTGGGCCTTGATACATTTGAGAGCTATTTAGGGATGAAATAATGTTGGAGGAAGTGCTAAGAGGCAAATCTGCCAGTTGGGTGGAACACATTTTCCTCTGTTCTCCAGAAAGGAGAGAACCAAAGGCACCTAAAAGGCACCCTAGTCCCGATATAGTGCATTACAAAGGTAGTGCACTATATAGGAAATAGGGTGCCATTTTCGAGAGCACACATAGTGATTCTGTCTCCACTAAGGAGAGGAAAAAACCCACCATGGGGTTTAATCAGTTCAGAACCTTATCATGACCCGACTAACACTAACTTTAGCACCTACTACAATTATCTGTTTTCTATCCCTCTGTCACCTGTACTCCCTCTTTTCAAGTGTCTATTCAGTTTGCTTGCTCTCTCGTTCATGTCATCTCTCCTCTCTTTCTTTTCATTTAATCTCTTTCTATCTCTCTCTCATGCCATTTATCTTACTCTCGCTCTATCTATCTCTCTCTCTTTCTCTCTCTCCCTCTCAGTTTATTCTACGTCTGTGTGGCTGGCTGTTGCAGGGTGAGTGATGGTGTCCATCAGTGTAGTGTGTGTGTTGTAAAACAGTCAGCCGCTGACAGATTGACTGAGACGTCCAGCCCCTCAATCACCAGGCTCAGAGAGGGAGAGAGAAAGAGAGATAAGCAGAGAGGAAGGGAGAGAGAAAGAGAGAATGAGAGATACGCAGAGAGGAAGGTAGGGAGAAAGAGAATGAGAGATAGGCAGAGAGGAAGGTAGGGAGAAAGAGAATGAGAGATAGGCAGAGAGGAAGGTAGGGAGAAAGAGAATGAGAGATAGGCAGAGAGGAAGGGAGAGAGAAAGTGATGGAGAAAACAAAGAAAACAGGTGAACATGGTCAACATTTTAATGAATTCAATTGCCCAAATAAAACGGACCTTTAAGCTCCAACCACAATAAAACGAGTACATAAAAAAATAAAGAATGAAAAAAAAAAAAAGATTGACAGGGAAAAAAAGAGTTGTTCTGTGTCATTTCGACAGCTGTTGATTCAAAGAGAAACACTTTATTGGGTCCAGATGGTCCCAGTCAGTGGCAGAATGAGAGAGCTGACTCCGTTGGCTCCAGCCATGTGTTTCTCCTCCTGATCGAAATTAAAATGGTAGTTCGTTTGTCACCGCTCACTACACAGCTTAAAATGTAGCCCTGAAATGTTACTTAGCAATAATGCACCATTCTTACTCAAAAGCCTGTTTTTTTACTTTTACAGTTGGAAGACAGGAGTATTTCCTTTTAGATGAGATTTAAACTAAAGACATGCAGAGTATTTCCTTTTAGATGAGATTTAAACTAAAGACATGCAGAGTATTTCCTTTTAGATGAGATTTAAACTAAAGACATGCAGAGTATTTCCTTTTTGATGAGATTTAAACTAAAGACCTGCAGAGTATTTCCTTTTTGATGAGATTTAAACTAAAGACATGCAGAGTATTTCCTTTTTGATGAGATTTAAACTAAAGACATGCAGAGTATTTCCTTTTAGATGAGATTTAAACTAAAGACCTGCAGAGTATTTCCTTTTTGATGAGATTTAAACTAAAGACATGCAGAGTATTTCCTTTTTGATGAGATTTAAACTAAAGACCTGCAGAGTATTTCCTTTTTGATGAGATTTAAACTAAAGACATGCAGAGTATTTCCTTTTTGATGAGATTTAAACTAAAGACATGCAGAGTATTTCCTTTTAGATGAGATTTAAACTAAAGACCTGCAGAGTATTTCCTTTTTGATGAGATTTAAACTAAAGACCTGCAGAGTATTTCCTTTTAGATGAGATTTAAACTAAAGACATGCAGAGCTACCCAACTTCTAGTTTCTGAGACAATATAAGTGTTAACCATCATTATCATTATCCCTTCAAAACCAAAAAACATGGCACCTTGACCTTTTCAATGGTAATGGTATCTCTGTAGTCATTGAGTCAGAGAGTTGGTCTGTCTATGTTCCCAATCAGCGGTAACATGCAGGAGTAGTGTAGACTGTAGTCAGCCTGTATCAAGGTGTGATGAATGTATTTATTGAAGCCTTCTGATGACTATTGATCCTCACAGCCCTTCTTAAAGACACAGTCAGAGATCAGCTCAGGACTGAAGCAGTGTGTGCTAACTAAGGCTCTGCTACCACATCACACACACACGGACACACACACAGACAGAGGCACACACACACTGCAAACTAGGTGATGAACACACTCACTCATCGGTTGAGGCGTGGAAAGGTTAACTGTCACAAGTCAGAGACAACACACACACATACACCCACAAACTCACACACACACAAACACACACAAATTAGAAAGGCAGTAGCTTACGGGAAATGAAAGATCAGAATGGAGGGTTGAGAATATGAACAGACACCATTAAAATGATCACAGGAATGAGAACTTGACTCATGGTGACAAAGAGATCACACAGAACTGACCATGATCACAGTCAAACACACACACATGCACACACACACACACACTCACTCACACGGAGGGCATGTTAAACAGAGACGTGTCCGTGACCTGTGCTTGTCTCACTCGGTGGTACCTTGGAGATACCACGGCAACCTCCAGCTCCTAGTAGCGCCACGGTAACCGTGACCTTGACGACCGTGGCATCGCGTAGCGCTATGCAGCCGAGCGTGTTAAGACATATTATGAATGTTTCATTACAACTGCCCTAACCCAGGCCTCCACTCCGTTCCCAAGGAGTTACACAGATCCTTTATTTTCCTCATTCTCTCTCTCTCTCTCATGCTCCCGCACTCGTTCTGCTGTTCTCTTTTTCTCTCTCTCCTAGAGAAGCAGAGTGATGGATCACTCATCCAAAACGAATGATCACGTTTCTATGTGAGCTCTCAATCTTTCTTTCTCTTTTCCTCCTCTCTCCACCTCTCTCTTTTCTGAGCTTTTCTATTCACCCTTTCTCTCTCACTTTCTCTCTCCCCTTTCATGTAATATTTGACTTTTGCTTAATTCTCAAAGGAGAGGCAAGGGAATAGTATAATAATTTAGGGATGTTAAATGGTAAATTGTTGTATAAAAAAAAATATTATTGTATTATTTTTTCACAAATTAAATTAAGAAAAAAAATGTCAGCAGGAATTTCATCAGAATACAGCACTTATCCAGATATCAGAGATTGTATTATTATCAGGTTGCATAACAGTCACTCAGAATTCATGTGCTACTTTTTAAGAGCAAGGTTTCTTTTCCCACTCTGACCACAACATGCTTGGAGAATCCTCAGTAAAAGAGAAATCACTGGCCCAGATTTGACTAGCCTGTATGGGGAAATGAGGCACTGTGTGGAATGGGGTAATTGTTTGCATATGGGTCATTGACTGTGAGACTGGTTTAGATTTTCAAGAGGGCCAATGAGCAATAAGCCAATATAATTGACTTATTTCACAACGATACTCATTCTGTGTACTGGCCATGCTAACAACCTATGAGCAATCTCCAAATTATATATTTCAACAGTTTTATTATGTCACGCACAATTTCATTTTAACAAACTGCCTTTTGAGAAGGTTCCACGGTTCATGTGTTGTGGAGTTTTAGAGTTGGACGGCTTCTTGACATATTTTAGTTCCCAAATTGAAATTATAAATATTTCCACCCGGTTCAATTCAGGTGCCGGGTCGCAACCATATTGTAGTATCAGGACATCAACGATAGTATTGTAAGAATGGAAATGAAGATGTCATTTCACAGATATTTTCTCCCATAAACTCCTCATCCTCTAGTCTACAGCCTGATGATGGTCCTGACGTTTGATTGAATTTAATGTTTTCTTTTTGTTAGATCTTTCACTAGGTGAAATCTTTCAGATATGAAGTGCACTTAAGCCCATCTACTTCTCAATTTTGAGATGTTTTGGTATTTTGGTTAATCAACATTAGTATTTTCAAAAAGTAGTATGATTGGTTTATTATACTACCGTCATCAAAATGTCGTGAATTGTAACCACTTTTAAATGGACATACATCCATAATTTCAAAGCTCACTACATTGAATCACAAATCATTTAAAAGCCCATTTCATAGAGAATGTTACAAACTGGACTGTATGTAAATGACTTTAAAGAGATGGTGATTGGGTGTAAATACAGGTCAATCGTTCGCGTTCAGTGTCTAAATTCAGTGTCCTTGTCTTTAACTGCCATTTCCCAAAAGTCAGACACTTCCCAAACGCCGACACATTTTTCTCAGCCTCAGAAGCATCTACATTCACCAGATGTTGTGTGGTCATACTTAGGCGTATTCCCCAGACTTATACTGTAACATAGGTCATTGTTGATATGTTGTAAATGTTTTATTCTATATTTACATTTTCTTCTGAAAAATGAATTATCTACAAACACTCCGGTTCTGCAGTGTCTTAACAAAACGAAAGCAAAATATTTAGTCTGACTTCATCCAGTGTCCAGAAAAAATGTATTTGCGTGAGGTGCAAATATGTACATATTTAATTAGATGTTGCCTAATTCGCATATTTTAATACAACATTTCATGTTTTTATATACAAAAAGTAATATTTGTGTCTGGTTAAAGTTGACCCTATTCGGGTGTGGTGCCTGGCCTTAAACCTATGAATAAGAAAACATGATTCAGCCATTAGTTCATTTTATGCACTTTTGCAACTCATACTGTTCATCTGATGTAGAAACAACAGCGGTTTTAACAAAATGCATGAAATATGCACATAAGGTAGCATTTCTTGCATTCATTCTGATAGTAATCTTTTCAGAGTTTAGCAGAATTCCTGCAATTAAAATGTTCACTTCTTTTGCACTCACTGGACGGTAAAATATTATTACGGTTGGAGAAGTAATCTATACTAGACGTGTACACATCAATATGAGCACATATCCATTTGTTGATTTGAGTGTTTCTGTGTGTGTGTGCGTGTGCGTTTGCGTGTTCATGCGTGCGTGCTGTGTGCGTTCTTGTGAATCTGTGTGTTTATGCGTGTGTGTGTCTACATCAGTGTGTATGTTTCCGAACAGACACTGGTGAACAACTGCAGATTGTGAAACACCAAGTGGGCGTGCTACACTCTATGATCTATGGTACGGAGCTCATTGTTACTGTGTTCTAAAAATACAGGATCTGATTGGGTAATGTGTCTCTGCTCTCTGTGGTCTCACTAACAGTACATTTAGACTGGCCGACAGAACCACACTTCTCCAGAGTGTTCTACTTTCAAAATATCCCTGAATTAGGGAAGATAAGTCCCGTGTAGTTCCCCCTCCCTCACCAAACATATTAGCTGGAAATTTCCACACACTAAATACCGGCTGCTCTGCAAAGGCCGTGCAGAGTTTTTTGTGGGTTTATCATTGTAGTAATGTAAGATACTGTAATCAAATGCATGCAAGATTATTGCTTGAAACATTAACGTTAAGGTCATCTAACGTTAAGGCAGTGCAGATAGATTTTATAAACTGTCAGACCTGCATAATGTGTTACAGGAGCTAATTGTATGTAGATGTAAATGCATGTGTGTGTGGAGTCTCTGACACACAGTGTTTGGGTTATGTGTTGAGAGATGAGTGGACTGGCAATGAGTGTGATGGATGACTAACAGCCACACACAGGCCCACCTCGCTCTCTTCTACCTCACATAGTACAAACACATGAGTCACACAGGACAGCGACTCAGGGCCTGTTTCACTGCTCGCTGACCCCAGATCAGTGGAGGGACATTCCTCTACAGTCTACCATAGCAGGGGCAGAGGGAAACCTGATTGGGACGTGTATCTGTTTTTTTTATGTCTCCAGAAAGGGTTTCAGCACTAGCTTTTATTCTTTCTCCTAATAATCTCAATTTGACTTAATTGTACCTTTCCCTTCTGAGCTTGATATTTTAAAATGGAAAGTTGAGAAGTATCATAACCTTTCAGATGAACAGAGCTGTGTGTCAAACCCCTGCCATTTTGGCTTTGGCTGTGTGCAGTTTCCTTGGCTGTAATGAGCTGTGATATTTAGCTAAGGCAACTCTTATCTCTGGCTGGTTGTAGGTGCTCCTACATAGGCCTCTGGGTCACTCACTCCCCAACACCTACACCAAGCACTGTGAACACAGCTACTGAACAGAGGCAAGCGAGTGTTACGGCAAAATAAGACTCAGATAAGCAGAAGGTCATCTGGAATTTTCCACAAGTCGAATCCTCTGTTCCGTTAACCTTGTAGGGTGGAAAAGAGCACAGTGTTTTCATCGCAGCCGTACGTCAGCCGCACTCGTCCATTTCTCTTTTGTTTTTCTGCCTCCGGACATTACATCCCACCAGCCCGTTTCATTCATCTCTGAATCAGGGATAGGAACAATGCCAAAACAGGAGAAATCATTTTATTGTACACTTTTGCATTTTAATTCATTAACAGTTTTTGTGTAGAATGCATTACGTTTCTGCATTCAAGTAAAAACAAATATGAAGAAAAAAAGGCAGTTCAACTTAAAGACGTATGTAGTTGTGCTAAAACACCAGAATTGTGTGTGTGTGTGTGTGTGTGTGTGTGTGTGTGTGTGTGTGTGTGTGTGTGTGTGTGTGTGTGTGTGTGTGTGTGTGTGTGTGTGTGTGTGTGTGTGTGTGTGTGTGTGTGTGTGTGTGTGTGTGTGTGTGTGTGTGTGTGTATTTGTGTGTGTGTGTGTGTGTGTGTGTGTGTGTGTGTGTGTGGGGGGGGGGGGGGGGTGTATGTGTGTGGGTGTGTGTGTTTGTAGAGACAGAACGAAAGAGAGAGAAAGAAGACAGAGAAACAGATGCTCTGTACTTGGTGGCTATCTGCAGTTAAACCACAGGCATTTGCATCGCAGGAAGTGTGACATCCGTGTGCATATGAGAGGGACAGTCCCAAGACAAAGACAGTCAACAACCCACTTAGATACACATTTTTTAAACACACAAACACATACACAAGTACGTAACAATGGTGTGAACATGATATATCACCACCTCCATGTGGTATCTGGTGAGTTTATAGTGATACAAGGTGGTGAGAAGAAAAAATGGCATACATGACTGTGCCTAGGGCTGTTACAGTGACCGTATTACCGCCACACCGGCGGTCACAAGTCATGAATTGCAGTCAAATTCCACATGACCGTTTAGTCACGGTAATTAGGCTTCTCCAAACTCTGATGCTGCTAATGGTCATTAGTAGCCTACCTAACTTGCTAACTGCCTGATACTCAGCACTATATTGTCCCTCTAATCACTCTGACATCAATGCAAATGTATTCGAAAATCTAATCAAACACTTCATGAGAGCCCATGAGTTCATGTTGCGAAACATTTCGATAGGCTATGCATTTGCAGGAGAAAACAGAGTGATGGCATCTACTAAAAATAGGAGGATCAGCTTTCTATAGGCTAGACCTACGATATTTATTTATCAACTTTCCTAATAATAAGCACATTGCTTATATTTACAACAGGAGTGTAGACTAGCTGGCTGGCTGGCATTCTGCCAGTGGTTGTATTAATTTGAGATCTATTGCATCCCACAAAAGTCCCAGACTATGTTGGGAATGTTTATTTCTCGCACAGAATAGAATAGGTTGACTTATGTACTATGGGGGATAATAGATTGACATAGGCTAGTGTTTTTGCTGTTTGTTAGGACTACTCATCTTGTTGGCTGACGAAAAATAAATGTGGACAATTCTTCCAATATCTTCAATATGCACCTTGGAATTGGATAAGGACGCTCGCAGTTGCATCCCCGATGTGTCTGTCTTCACTTATAGCCTGTGAGAAAGACCCGATCACGTGACGGAGAGCCATGTGAGGCGCTTCGTATTGCGCAGCACACTCAGGGAGAAGGGCACAAGGCAGCACTCCCGGCCGCAAACGGCATGGATTTTTGTAGGGCGCAATACGGACACAAAGGGGATGCCGCCGTGAAATTCGACGATTATCAAGTGCTTGTGAATGAGAGACTATTAGAGTGTTTTAAGCCTGCGCAAAAAAAACTAAGTAGAGCTCATGCCTTTCAAGCAACTTTTTTCAAATCATCATTAGAAACTCATAATGCAGCCTTACAATGTATTGAACATCAAAACATATAGCCCAACATTTGTAGAAAAACTAAAGTTACATTAAAAACGTTAAATGAAGCATATAGGAGTATCTATTTCGTTGTTAACCGCTCAACACAGACTAGCCGCGTGTGCACTCCCTCAAATCGTTTGGAGAAAATATTTATATTTTATTCAGCTTTGTTCAATTGTATTCTTCATTCTATAAAATAATGCTATGGATTTATAAGCAAATCTTGTCTGCTAAATGAACTAGTGTAGCCCACAGCTCTTTGGCATAGCCACATCAGGACCTAATGTAAGGACAACTCAAAGTATGCCATTATTTTCTTCTGAAATAGACTACATTTTCTTCATATCTCACTTCTTTAGACCTGTCTAAAGTAAATAATGGATTTATTGTGAAGGTGTAGGCTGTATTACCGTGAAAGCGACAGTTATTTGCATGACAACCACCGGCTGACGAAATTGTGTGACCGCCACAGCCCTAAATGTGCCTCAATATTTCTGGTAAATGTGGCACACTGGACCTGATGCAGACAAATGAATAACATATCCGGTCGAAGAACATTTAAGTGGTTTCAATTGATTTAGTTTAAATCCTCAGACTGTGACAAAAAAGTCCAGTTCATACATCCAGTGTTTTATGTTAGATATGATATCAAACCCATTTTCACTCCCTCCAATAATTATGTATCATTTCTCCAATCTACTTATTACAGGATATCCCAGCCACCAACCATCTTTCACAGATCAAGACTTTATGGACCTTTTTAGATGAGAAATTATCAATACAGGAAGAAACGTCAGCACAAATGCGGTGACACATTGGCAACGCCGAGCCACTATCCATGCCAGCATCAATATTTTAGCCGCCAGCTCATAACTTATTTTTTTTTAATGCATAATTGAATCTGACCAATGTTTTCTTCAGCCGTTAAAATGTAGAGCAATTTTTAAACAATAAAAGGAGTGCTCCATTGAGTTTTTATTGGCTTCTCTTTCTCTTTTGCATAGCATATGTACAGTAGATATATAGCTCTAGACACTGTAGCAGCCATTCCTACTATAATCTGTGCATCTTAGCCTACTGAGGTGAAAGGGGTTGTATTTATTTACAACTGTTTGCTTTCTCCAGTCCTTTAACTTGCTATAGATGTAGAAAGTGTGGTGAGATAGATAGTCTGCACTCACCTTTTTATAACTGTGGTTGAAAAGGGAAAGAGGGTCTCGTTGAGGTGAAGTGTGTGTGCGTGTATATGTGTGTGTTAGTGCGTGAGTGGGTAGGTGTTTGTATGTATGTGCACACCAGTATGTGTGAGAGCGCCTCTGTGTGTTCTAGTGTGTGTCCGCCTCTGTGCACCTTTGTTTGTGTCTGAAATTGCAGGTGGAGGTGTCACAGTGTTATTTTAGGCCCATTAGTCTTGGGTTTGCGTGACTAGGGCTGGAAGTGGGGCCGTGGAGGACTGACTTAGCTGAGCTAGGCTTTGGGTACAGTAGGGGAGGATTGTCTGACCTCACCCTGGGTTCTCTCTACTGTAGTCTCCCCTGCTGTGCTCCAGACAGACAGACAGACCGTGTGACAGTGAGCAGCCAGCGCTGCTGAGATGGTTTTATGCACAGTGAAGTGTAACGTGAGCAGAGTTATTCTCAGCTCCGTTTACAGAAGAACAACAAGCGCTGAAGGACGAGTGAGAGAGAGAGAGCTCACCTTCAAGTGCTCCCTCCCCTCGTCCAGACACAAGCACAAACACACAGACTAAAGCATACACACAAATACAGTATAGCTATGCACACACCTGCACACACGATTGCACACATACACACACACACATGTATTATTATTGAGAGAAAGGTGATGTATGCATTTTCTATTCTCAATTTAAATTAAATTAGGTCATAGTGGGTGCATTTTATGCTGCAATGTTTTAAATGAAGCTGCTAGTATGAGAGAGAGAGAGAGAGAGAGAGAGAGAGAGAGAGAGAGAGAGAGAGAGAGAGAGAGAGAGAGAGAGAGAGAGAGAGAGAGAGAGATGAGAAGAGAGAGAGAGAGAGAGAGAGAGAGAGAGAGAGAGAGAGAGAGAGAGAGAGAGAGAGAGAGAGAGGATGAGAGAGAGAGAGAGAGAGAGGAGAGAGATGAGAGAGAGAGAGAGAGAGAGAGAGAGAGAGAGAGAGAGAGAGAGAGAGAGAGAGAGAGAGAGAGAGAGAGAGAGAGAGAGAGTTGAACGGCAAAAGGAATCGTTGCTCTCTTGGCCCCGGCAGGCAGTGGCGGCCCTGCAACAATTCTTATTTGTTTTGCAATAGAGCTTAATAAATATTGATTTACTATTTTAATTACATGCTAATCTCAAAACACATAGGTGCCAGCTTTATGGCTCTCTCAAGACATACGGCAAATTTCCTCTTTGCAAATATTTATTAGTGACGTGGTCCAGAGAGGGCTATAAAAGTGAATAGTGATCATTAAACAGACAGTAACTGTCTACAAGTGTCAATATCAGCCATGCCAGTGGACAGGCCAACCAATCAATTGTAATATAATTGCGCTGCCCCTTTAAGAGCTATGTAAATCAAGTAAGGAGATAAAACTGCTCCAAAGTTGTTACTATGGAATAGTTATGATGATTAATAGTGAATATGCAACATAGGTAGGTTGAAGACTTTACATTAGAAATATGTTTTAAAATTACGTACTGAGGAAGTCAGTTCAGCTGTGTAAAAGAATTATGAGTTTTTGTCTCAGTCTAATTCCAATAAAATGCTACATTGAATAAGAAAACAATTACTAAAATACAAATATAACAAATTTGAAGTATGAAATAAATTTGAACGCAGGGAAACAAATGTATTTGTTAGCAATTGTTTCTCTCCTCTCTCTCTCTCCTTTCTCTCTCTCTGCCTTTCTCATTTCCTCCCTCCTTTCCTAATCCTTCCATCAGTGAGATATATTGAAACTGAGACTGCATTAAGGTGATTAGAAAGCCGAGATATTCAGGGGAACGCTTGTCTTTTTCAAAGGGGAAAAGCCATGAGTGAGTATGGGTAAACAACTTACTATTCATCTCCTCAGTGTTTCATTTGAACTAAACAAAATGGACATCAAATAGTACAGTATATAGTATTTGTTTTTGGTATTACGCATATGTGAGTATATTTCCGTGTGTGTGTGATGTGTGTGTGAATATGTGTGTGTTTGGGAATAATCTATGTGCTGTGCAAGGCTTGCATGGTTTGTTCCTCAGATCAAGGTTACTGGTTTAATTGAGCCTCAACTGGACCCAGAGCTGAAAGAGCAGAGAGAGCTGCATCGATTAGCTATGAAATGGTTCCAATATGGCCACTCGATCAGGCTTCGCGAGCAGCTCCCTCAGGACTTTGATTTCTCCGTCAAACAACAATCCTGGACCCTGGCCTTCAAAGAGAAACGCCATCTTTGTTGTTGTTTTCCCCAATGTTTGAGCGATGTCACCCGGGTCGAAGTTATCCTTGTCCATAAAGACTCTCCCACACCGGAATAGCCACAGAAACAGCTCCAGCTGGCCCTCTCCACGGCAACGGCCAATACTGGTCATTCCCCCATGGTGCCGGATTTGCATTGTGCTTCTAAAGAGGCCTGTGCAACACATTGACAACATTTAATTCTGTAACGCAGCTCACATTCTACCCAGTGGCTTCAGCAGCACGTCATTACATTCTGCAGCTTTCCCTCTCTCCTTATCTGAGTGTTGACCAGGACCACTCTGTCAACAGTATTGATGACAGGACCTGGTGCAGCTTAGCATAGCGTCAGAGGAGTGGTGCTAGCGAGAGGCTAACCGTCTAACCGTTTCTGCTAATTGCCTCATTAATGATTCGCCGGTGTGAGCCTGCTCTAGCACTTCGTTGTGGGGAGCAAATTGTTCTGATTGGTTTGCCTCTGTCAATTATTGATGAGGCAAGCGACCTCAAGTGCTAACACCTGGCTTTGGTGCTGCGGAGTGGCCCACCGTTCCCATCGCTGGGTAGCTGTATTGTACATACTGCTAGAGTATTGTGTTGCTCCCGAACACAGCTTACCTCTTAGCCAGGGGTGTGTTCAGGGCTGTGTTGGTTCTGTCAGAGTGGATGAGTGTAGCCCTGGGGCAGTGACTGTGATCTCTAGTTGTATGGATACAGCACAGTGAGGTTACTGGATGGAGACTTTACTGGGTGATTCCGCACACAACTAGAAGAGAAAAGGACGGTATTTAGGAGGCCTGGGTGTGTTCCAACTTCAATTCATTATTTATTTATTTAATTATGCTTTAAGATACAAATGTAATATATGTCAACAATACTTCCTCCAAATCACCTTTCTATGGGTCCTGGTTATTCTAGTTTTGTGAGGAATCACCCTTCTGTACTGGGACAAAGCAGTAGTTGTTTTTTCAGAATCTGGTATGTAAGCAGTACACACTGTATCCTCACAGGGAAGGGCGCGTGTGTGTGCTGCCCTGAACCACCTGCGTATGTTGGGCCTCAGCCGGAGAAAGAGAGGCTTTGTTTGTGAACAAGTGACTCACCCGGGACATACTGATATGGTAGTACACATTGATATGGTAGT
Source organism: Salvelinus fontinalis (assembly GCF_029448725.1). Classification (NCBI taxonomy): domain Eukaryota; kingdom Metazoa; phylum Chordata; class Actinopteri; order Salmoniformes; family Salmonidae; genus Salvelinus; species Salvelinus fontinalis. Next base: position 73,131,136 of record NC_074668.1, on the reverse strand, counting down.
ACACACTCTCTCCTGTTTTCATGTAGGATATTATGCCTGACCATTTTGGAAAATGTAAAGACACGGTGATGAAAGTAGATGGGAGGCAGGCAGTGATAATTATTACCACCTGAGATTAAAGCTAAATTATAAACTGGGTGGTTTGAGCCCTGAATGCTGATTGGCTGACAGCCGTGGTATATCAGACCGTATAACACAGGTATGACAAAACTTTTATTTTTACTGCTCTAATTCCATTGGTAAACAGTTTATAAAAGCAATAAGGCACCTCGTGGATTTGTGATATACTGTACTGTATGGCCAATATACCACAGCTAAGGGCTGTGTGTGTGTGTGTGTGTGTGTGTGTGTGTGTGTGTGTGTGTGTGTGTGTGTGTGTGTGTGTGTGTGTGTGTGTGTGTGTGTGTGTGTGTGTGTGTGTGTGTGTGTGTGTGTGTGTGACTTCTATTTTTCCTCAGTGTACTGTTCTCCTGTCCTTACATTAGGGTCAGTAAATGGAGCTCCAGTGCCAGGTAGCTGTTGTCTAATGGCCCACCCACACACAGCCTGTATGAATCATCCCAAACCTCTACTCTACCTGGGGGGTAGGAAACCTTTCAAGCGTTTTTCAGCAAACTATCAACCCAAAGCACTCTCTCACAGTGGCGTGACTGCCTGGCTTTAGAGAGTAAACACAGGTTAGATAAAATAACCGGTGTCAGTTGTTGATGTGTAGCGCTCCTTCACTGTGGGCCTGTGTGTAATCACTCTGTTGTCGGCCATGTTGTTATACACTGAGTATACAAAACATTAAGAACACCTGCTCTTTCCATGACACAGACTGACCAGGTGAATCCAGGTGAAAGCTACGATCCCTTATTAATGTCACTTGTTAAATCCACTTCAATCAGCGTAGATGTATGGAAGGAGACATGTTAAAGAATGATTGTTAAGCCTTGAGACGATTGAGACATGGATTGTGTGCCATACAGAGGGTTAAATGGGCATGACAAATTATGTAAGTGCATTTAAATGTGGTATGGTAGTAGGTGCCAGGCGCATCGTTTCTGTCAAGAACTACAACGCTGCTAGAATTTTCACGCTCAACAGTTTCCCGAGTGTATCAAGAATGGTCCACAACTGTGGGAAGCATTGGAGTCAACATGGGTCAGTATCCCTGTGGAAAGCTTTCGACACCTTGTGGAGTCTATGCCTCGACCAATTGATAGGTGTTCTTAATGTTTGGTATACTCAAGTGTTTTTTTTGTATTGTAATAATGGCTCAAGGACATCAGAACTGACCAAATAGATACTGTAGGATGCATTCTAGAGATGAATATATCATAAAACTATAAACTTCATGGGTATTATTCTAAAGACTCAAGAGAGTGGTCTTTGACTGAGGGGTTGTGTTTAATCCAGAGGACTCATCCATGCTGTTAGTGAGCGGCCTCTGTAGTCATCTCTGTCTCTCTGGCCTTAATTGAAGCTGATGAAGGAGTCACCCCCCATGCAGCCACCGCTGTCACTCAGAATCTCAGCGTCGATGCAGTCAGACCGTACACACACAGCGTCGATGCAGTCAGACCGTACACACTCACAGGGTGGTCACAGACCCTTTGTTTTTACACAGGCACCAGGGAGGGCACCACCGTCCCAAATAACAGTGAGTCAGCCTGCGTCATGGCTGTGACACGGTGGGCCCAGTGTCTGTGGAGGTTATGGTGGGGTCCCTTCGATGCGGGCCTCTCGCGCTTTCACTAACAGTCATGGTGTGTGTCTGTGTGTGTGGGGGGGGGGCACAAAAGGGGGACACAGATGGGTGGTCTGACTCATACACATTTAATGACCTCTACTGTTTCTCTCTCTCTCTCTCTATCTCTCTCTCTCTCTCTCTCTCTCTCTCTCTCTCTCTCTCTCTCTCTCTCTCTCTCTCTCTCTCTCTCTCTCTTTCTCTTTCTCTTTCTCTCTCTCTCTCTCTCTCTCTCTCTCTCTCTCTCTCTCTGTCTCTCTCTCTCTCTCTCGCTCTCGCTTTCCTTCTCCATCTCTCTCTCTCGCTCTCTCTATTGTTCTCTCTCTATTGTTCTCTCTGCAGATAACCTGGCGACTGAACGCTGATGACTTAAGAGTGACTGATCAATGGCTTGAGGAACCCCACAAAGCACAACATCATCTAAAGATGACTTCACTGGAGAAGAAGAAAAGAACCCCTAAAAACCCTGCAGAGAAATGCTTCAGAGCCTCTTCCTACTCCCACTTCCTCTCCGCTATTTTACCTCCAGCTTTTTTGTAAGAAAACAAAAACAAAAACAAACAGAACACTGACTCAAATGATGAATCAAGATGATTGACAACATCAGAAGAATATTATGGGAGAAACCATTTCCTTTGTAGGGGGGGGGGGACGACAAAACTTTGATGCATGTTACTGTAAGTAGTTCATCTAAAACCTTTTTCCCCCAAGTGGGATCCTCCACTAAGAAGACTCGTCCAAGTCCAGCGTTCCTGATACAGGATAAAATACCCAAGCAACCCACCTCCTCCCTCTGAAATCCCTTACTCTATCTTCCCTATCAGAGGTCATTGTAACTACCATTGACAATATGTTCCTCGTTTTAGAGAACTTACTTCCTGTATCATTTTGGAGTTAGTTGGACTGTAAGACTACTATAGTGTATACTATTTGCATAATGAACCAGTCTTCCTCTCCAATGGACATAAGTGATGTACTATAGCATGGATCTGACTTTACTGTATTCCTCAGTACGCTTGTAGATCACACAACTCATAATTGTGGATAGTACAATGATTACACCTTTTTAATTCTAGATTCCTATCTTTACCAGGCAGTATTAACTTACTGTATACCAAGTAGGGCATTTTGTTGACCTGTACATTTGACTAAATGCATAGAAATGCAAGTAATAGCTCATTGTATTATTTGAATAGCTGCAGACATATTAGGGAAACATTTCTATAAAGACAATGGAACTGTGACTGAGTCATATAGTGTTGACTATACTATGAAGGTATAACCCAGAATAAAGTCTTAGAGAGTAAACATACTATAGTATCCTCAGCAGGGGCCCCGCTGCATCTATGTCATGTGTCTACCTGAGATCGGTGGGCGGCCAATCTTGTATTTGGTTTGTTTCTTTGTTTTTTCCTCATCCCTTTTGAAAAGCTTGTACCAATGGCCCCTCTGGGCTCTGTACTGTGGTCTCTCTCATGGACCTCTCATAGGGCAACACATGTCCTCAGCTAAGGCAGGTGTCTCTTTCTCTCTCCCACATCACCTGGCATGGTTTACCCAGGTGCTCCTCTGTACGACCAACAAGGAGAACGGAACATCACAGTGTGATTTCAGGGTTGCAGAAACCATATTGACTTTTGACCTATCGCAAACTGTCTACTGAAGACATAACAACAACCAGACAAACTACAGCTGTTGGTGCAAGAGAGGATACTGTGCATGGATCGCAACGCACGCCAGATAACCTGGAAGCATCTTCATCCTCTTGCATCCTCTACCTATCCATGTGCTTCCAGGACAAACCTGATACCTAAACAGCCCCTCGCCTGCTCCCACAATCCTCTCTGCTCCTCCTCTCGCCCATCCCAGAGACTCCTGAGGAGAGCGCCAGTTGATCTGTTTATAAACGTTACGGATGGACGCTCATCGTGACGGTTAAAAACAAACAAACACACATGCACATACATCCACCCACACACACATAAACACTCTCAAAGGGAGACAAGTGGAATACAGTGGTGTATGTATGTATATTCTGTATGTATAGAACCCTCAGCTGTAAGTAGTACATGTTGACATGTAGATGAAAATATGCATTGTGATCATAATACCTTCCGTAGACAGGCTGGTGGCCGTTGATTCAGACAGAGGAAGAGACAATCTCTCTAAGCCAATGGAAGCACTCTATCCTATGTCTTCAGGGTACATACTCTAAGTTTTCCTTAATGACAGAAAATATAATGTGATGGAAATACTGTTCCTTTTAAAAAGGACCTCCTAAGCAAAACCACCGAGCTGAATGGGTTTTAAGCACTTTGAAGGGATGCATAACCCCCCCTTTGATGTCAGAAAGAACCTGGCCAGAGCGAGAGAGCAGGGGGTGTGGAGGGTGTAGGGGGCGAGGGGAGGGAGGGCAAACTGGGGCGCTCCAATTAAGTGGCAGTGCACAAAGTGGCGTGGGGCGCCCTGCCAGGAACTGTCTATTCATCCCATGTCAAAGGGATTTACACATCTCAATGAGTCAACAGCACTGCCAGGGCCTAGCAGCATGGGGAACAAGGGAGGAGAGGAATACAGGAAAAGAGGAGTGCAGAGGAAATGAGAGATAAAGGTAGAGATGTAGATCGACAGAGAGTAGAGAGAACAGCAGAGATGTAGAGTGACAGAGAGGAGAGAGAACAGCAGAGATGTAGAGTGACAGAGAGGACAGAGAACAGCAGAGATGTAGAGTGACAGAGAGGAGAGAGAACAGCAGAGATGTAGAGTGACAGAGAGGAGAGAGATGTAGAGTGACAGAGAGGAGAGAGAACAGCAGAGATTTAGAGTGACAGAGAGGAGAGAGAACAGCAGAGATGTAGAGTGACAGAGAGGAGAGAGAACAGCAGAGATGTAGAGTGACAGAGAGGAGAGAGATGTAGAGTGACAGAGAGGAGAGAGAACAGCAGAGATGTAGAGTGACAGAGAGGACAGAGAACAGCAGAGATTTAGAGTGACAGAGAGGAGAGAGAACAGCAGAGATTTAGAGTGACAGAGAGGAGAGAGAACAGCAGAGATGTAGAGTGACAGAGAGGAGAGAGAACAGCAGAGATGTAGAGTGACAGAGAGGACAGAGAACAGCAGAGATGTAGAGTGACAGAGAGGAGAGAGAACAGCAGAGATGTAGAGTGACAGAGATGAGAGAGAACAGCAGAGATGTAGAGTGACAGAGAGGAGAGAGAACAGCAGAGATGTAGAGTGACAGAGAGGAGAGAGAACAGCAGAGATGTAGAGTGACAGAGAGGAGAGAGAACAGCAGAGATGTAGAGTGACAGAGAGGAGAGAGAACAGCAGAGATGTAGAGTGACAGAGAGGAGAGAGAACAGCAGAGATGTAGAGTGACAGAGAGGAGAGAGAACAGCAGAGATGTAGAGTGACAGAGAGGAGAGAGAACAGCAGAGATGTAGAGTGACAGAGAGGACAGAGAACAGCAGAGATGTAGAGTGACAGAGAGGAGAGAGAACAGCAGAGATGTAGAGTGACAGAGAGGACAGAGAACAGCAGAGATGTAGAGTGACAGAGAGGACAGAGAACAGCAGAAATGTGGAGTGACAGAGAGGACAGAGAACAGCAGAGATGTGGAGTGACAGAGAGGACAGAGAACAGCAGAGATGTAGAGTGACAGAGAGGAGAGAGAACAGCAGAGATGTAGAGTGACAGAGAGGAGAGAGAACAGCAGAGATGTAGAGTGACAGAGAGGAGAGAGAACAGCAGAGATGTGGAGTGACAGAGAGGACAGAGAACAGCAGAGATGTGGAGTGACAGAGAGGAGAGAGAACAGCAGAGATGTAGAGTGACAGAGAGGAGAGAGAACAGCAGAGATGTAGAGTGACAGAGAGGAGAGAGAACAGCAGAGATGTGGAGTGACAGAGGAGAGAGAACAGCAGAGATGTAGTGACAGAGAGGAGAGAGAACAGCAGAGATGTAGAGTGACAGAGAGGAGAGAGAACAGCAGAGATGTAGAGTGACAGAGAGGAGAGAGAACAGCAGAGATGTAGAGTGACAGAGAGGAGAGAGAACAGCAGAGATGTAGAGTGACAGAGAGGACAGAGATGTAGAGACAACAAGCAAACAATGTGACAATGTTGAAGCCAGGAAAGGAGACCTGACCAGACAAAATCTGCTCTTCTCTCAGGTCACCTCCACAACTCCTCTCATACCCTTCAGCCACAGAGTTCACTGACCCCTCCACCCCAGCTAGTGCCACTTCCCCACAGCCCTGTGACCTCACGTCCTATCTGGGGTTGACTCTGTGTTAATGAACAATAGCTCTAAGCTTAACCAGATGTTCAGGCTAGCCGTTAAATACCTGTTGCTCTTCCACCCCAGCGATTCCTTTATCCTTCCCCAGTGCAGCTGCACTCTCCCTGGGCTGGGCTCCACGTGCTTCAGCCCCTCTATGGAGGGGACCTCCACACAACCTGACTCTGTTCTGCTCTGCTGTCATCATCTAACAATAGCAGTGCTCACTGACTGATGAATCATGGCATTAACATAGGGATTGATGAGGATTGATGATGATTCATGAGCTTTGGTGATGACAGGTCTGATGACAGGGATGTTGATGGTATGGCAGAGACATCATAATCAAGCAACTATTTGTGTTTACATTGGCTTATATTGTATGTTTCATAAAATTATACACAGACCAATCAATGCAAGTGAATCATGTACAGTGGCTCTCCAGTGCAAAGCATTACCAAACCCAAAACAATATTTAACAGTGAATTAAACACTGGGAAAACATCAGAGACAGAGAGGGATGGACATAAACTGTGACCAGGGACAGTTAAGGAAGAGTTGGCCCCATTAGGAAAGTAGAGTAGAGATAGAAACCAGTTCAATTTGGTAAACCATCTTCTTCCCTTCTCCCATGTGTGTGTGTGTGTGTGTGTGTGTGTGTGTGTGTGTGTGTGTGTGTGTGTGTGTGTGTGTGTGTGTGTGTGTGTGTGTGTGTGTGTGTGTGTGTGTGTGTGTGTGTGTGTGTGTGTGTGTGTGTGTGGCTGGCTGGCTGGCTGGCTGGCTGGCTGGCTGGCTGCTTGGTGGGGAAGCAATAATAGTAAAAGGCGTTTGATGTGTGTATTAGCTCCCGTCCTGGCGGTCAGCGCGTACACAAACACAACATCAAAAGGAGGATGGGAGCGCGCTGCTACCTGGCTCTGTGGTGATAAGTTAATGCAGATCTGTTAGGCAGAAACATATTAAAGGATGAAGATGTCAGTCACACACACAGCAGGAGACATCACGTTGAGCTACTGTTGATGTCCTCCCGAGTTTGAAGCTTTCTGATTTCGCCAATATGAAAAACCATTTTTCTGAGGAGTTAAAGAGGGTATAAGTGACAGAGACAGTTGTGATCCCCCCTCGCCTGTTTGAAGAACACGGTTAGTGTGTTTTTCAGTGAGATAAACTAGCAGACTGCACATGTCGTTTTATCAGAGTATGACCCTGACCATGACATTTCCCAGAAGCCTTAGTGTTATTCACAGGTTTCTGTAGATGCTCACACAGACACACACACATACACACATGCTCTTATACACACACATTTACCCCCCCCCCCCCCCCCCCCCCCCACACACACACACACACACACACACACAGACACCCGTACACACACTGAGACTAATCTAAACAACCGGACTGTATGTGAACAGATCTGCAAAATAATGGATTGTTCAGTGTGCAAACAGTAAGCTGTTAGCGTATTCACAGGTCAAAGTTATATTACCCAGAGTGCCACGCTGGGGGTATATTAAAACATGAGGGATATTTTGGAGGATGGAGGGAGGGGGGGATAGAGTGCTGTCCTGATTCAGATTTACCCCCTATTGGGCACCCCTTACCTCTTTCTTTATTTCTCTCCTCCACTCCAATACATACACAGACCCTGCATTTAATCAGGCTCACCCCTCCACCTCTTACTTTATTTTATCTCTCCTCTCTCTTCTCACTGCTCATTCCTTCTTTCATATGTCTTCTCTGTCTCAATCCCCTTCCTCCTCTCTTTCCTCTCCCTCCTCCTTCTCTCTATCACCTTTCCCATTTTCTTTCCTCGCTTCGCTTCACCTCTCCTTTTCTCCTCTTCTTCTGCTCTTTCCTCTCTTCTCCCTTTCTCCCCCTCTCCCAGTCGGAGGCAAGCTATTGAGGTGAAGCACTCCATCAATCTCCCTGGTGAAAGAGAGAGAGAGAGAGAGAGGGGGGGGGGGGGGGGGGTGAAAAGGAACCAGAATCTTGTTTTTGGATTAAGGAAATAGAGGAGTGGGTAATATAGGGCCATCATGCTGCTTGGTGGGTCATTTGTCAGCACCTTCGCACGGCCACACAAACAAGAGACAAGAGGAGAGAGAAAGTCAATTACCACTGTCAGTGGAGAGGGGGAGAACGAGAAAGATAGAGGGAGGGAGCCTTATCCACTTTCATTAGAAGCCTATGTCTCCTCTAGCCTGTGTTCTGCAGTGACTACCATGCCTTATGCATGTGTCAAGTCACATCCACAAACAAACCACTAGTCCATTCCAGTGTTGTGTCTGTTAGGATAAATACTCTGTACATTATTTGCTTTAGCCTCGTAGCTTAACAACTTAGCTGGCCTGTATTTGTTTTATCACCTAGCTCCTTCTCTTGCCTGGTTAATAAGTACATGCCTCTCTGGCTATACAGTTCATTAGTGTGATGGCTAGCTGGCTAATGTGTGTGTAGGGTAGGCTCCTGTCCCATTGGAGCAAGTGCACATAGGGGCGGTGTGGCAGAGCAAACAGTAGGGAAGGACAGAGAAGAAGAAAACAGCTTATAAGAGAGACAATGTGACTGGTCATTTGCTAATGGCAGTGATGTAATAGTGAAGCCGGTGCCTCCTGTGATTCTGTGGACTCTAGGGGCGTAGTGGTGTGTACTGGTGTGTTAGAGCAGACGGTCACATAGGGGGACTGTAGAGAGACCTTCCAGTGTTGTGACTGGACATAACACACACACATGCTCACGTTCCAGCGCATTTCTGTATCTGTGTGTCATTTTTGGATTGGCTCTGTGATGATTAGACTTGACCTGAGACCTGAGACTGACCTTTGGCCTGAGGCCGGACAAGGTATTGGCAGTGAGGTCACAAGATTACTGTATAGACCCTCCCCTCTTTTAAGCCAGACCCCCGTCTGCCTCCGTGGCTGTCCCAGGTCAAATCAACCTCATAATGCTGTACCACAGTGGCAGAGACGATGAGACTACCATACTGCTGTAATGACATCAGAACAGAGTGGTGGAGCCTGGCTTAGGCTACTGAGATAATGAATAGAGGGTTTAATATGGTGATAAAGCTCCCATACCCCAGCCTGACCAACTGATTGGATTGGGCTCAAGGGGGCCCACTAGCCTCACATCAACCCCCTTGACCCCTCACCAAGCTGGGATCGGCACCCAAGAAGATTTGGGGTCTGGATAGATTCGGATTAGCCAAATGGTCCTGACGTGATGTAATTGCCAAGGGACTGACCCCTCTGTAACACCATAACCATAACAATGCTGAATCCTCAGCATCTTGCCTAGTTAAATAAAGGTGAAATAAAAATAAATACAAATCTGATTGGCTTATAAGTAGGATGTTGTTCCTGATTTCCCAGTAAGGTTCAGCTAGGGTGACACGGATATGTCATGTGAGGCATCATATTTAGCTATTAGCTAAATCTGGTCTGACACATGTTTTCTCAGTGCTTTGAGACTTATGTTTTTGTTGTGTATTGTCCCTGCCAAAGAAACTTCATAAATAAGTAAATAAAACATATAAAAAGGTTGTCGGTAAACGCATAAAATCCCAAACCTGGCTGAGGTTGTTATAGGGGAGGGAACTTCTAGAAAACCTGAGTTCCCGCTCGAGAAATAAATGAATTGTGGAATAATAAATCGCCCAGAGACAATGGACAGGTGGCATTTCAGGCTGCGCCGTTTAGTCGTGCAGTCTGCTTTCTGACAGCTTGATTTAGGCACCTGCAGCCGAGCCAGAATAATTGAGAGAGAAACAGAGAGAGAGACAGAGACAAACAGAGAGACCGAGAGAAACAGAGAGAGACAGAGACAAACAGAGAGACAGAGAGAAACAGAGAGAAACATAGAGAGAGACAGAGACAAACATAGAGAGAGACAGAGAGAAACATAGAGAGATACAGAGAGAAACATAGAGAGAAACAGAGAGAAACATAGAGAGAGACAGAGAGAAACATAGAGACAGAGAGAAACATAGAGAGAAACAGAGAGAAACATAGAGAGAAACAGAGAGAAACAGAGAGAAACATAGAGACAGAGAGAAACATAGAGAGAAACAGAGAGAAACATAGAGAGAGACAGAGAGAAACATAGAGAAACAGAGACAGAGAGAAACATAGAGAGAAACATAGAGAAACATAGAGACAGAGAGAAACATAGAGAAACATAGAGACAGAGAGAAACATAGAGAGAAACAGAGAGAAACATAGAGACAGAGAGAAACATAGAGAGAGACAGAGATAAAGAGAGAAACATAGAGAGAAACAGAGAAACATAGAGAGAGACAGAGAGAAAAATAGAGAGACAGAGAGAAACATAGAGAGAAACAGATTTTAACATAGAGAGAAACAGAGAGAAACATAGAGAGAGACAGAGAGAAACATAGAGAGAGACAGAGAGAAACATAGAGAGAGACAGAGAGAAACATAGAGAGGCAGAGAGAGACAAAAAGAAACAGAGAGAAACATAGAGAGAGACAGAGAGAAACATAGAGAGAAACATAGAGAGGCAGAGAGAGACAAAAAGAAACAGAGAGAAACATAGAGAGAGACAGAGAGAAACATAGAGAGAGGCAGAGAGAGACAAAAAGAAACAGAGAGAAACATAGAGGCAGAGAGAGACAAAAAGAAACAGAGAGACAGAGGGAGAAGGAAAAAGAAAACCAAGACACACAAATCTTTATTCCATCTTCAATTCTCAGGCCTGAACTGCACTGATTGCAGAGGATACCATTCTACCACTCAAATGGCTGCACCCAGATAAGTTCGATGAGGTGGAATAAGGAGCTCTGCCCATTCTACGTCACTGTGAGTTGTGTAGCCCATCTGACTCAGGGTCAGGTGCATAGAGTGGTCACAGAAGGGATTGAGTCACCCCTCCACCGTCACAGCCACCTGTGCCTGGCCCTTTCTGAGTCATATAGGGCTTATTGGGAGCAAGTGGATGAGGGTGCAGAGAGGGGGAGTTTTGGGGGAACTTTGGTGGGGATAAGTGGGGCTGTTATAGGGTGTCCCCCACTGAGAGATGGGTGTAATCCCTCTGTATTAAAGCAGTGAAACCTTGTCAGGGTCCAGAAAATTCTCCCAAAAACCATCTCCTTCACCCCTACACCTTTTCATGCCCCCCAGCATACAGAGAGTTAGAGCAACACAGTGGGACAACCATACGCTTTCACAGGGTTTCCTAAAACAGAGTGCCCCCCAACTCAATCAACATGTATATCAGTCAATTCCCACAAATAAATAATTGTGATAACATCTTTATTACCAATTGGCTACATACAATGATGTTCAATACACCAATATTCACAATAAAACATTTTTCTTTTAGATTGGCCTCTATTTAGTTTAAGGGATAATATTTTGCTGTGGTTATGTCCCTCCCAATCTCGAGGTCAAGCAGTGATTATTTTTTACCCAATCTGTTTTAAAAGTATTGCCGTTAGAGGACAATTCAACATTTACAGCTCCTGGTCTAAAGCTGGTTTAAAGCCTGTTTCAATAAGCCCCACCTCCTCTCGCCCGCCCAGGTTAATTTGCTCTTCTCCCTCATTTCAATTTCAATGTAGTAAACGTCTTCCTTATTCCCCATAAGGGCTTCCATGGTGAGGTTTTGATTGTCCAAGGGGGTGGGCTGTGGTGTTGGCTGTGGTGGAATCGTCAAAGGGGTCGTCAAAGCCTCGGTGATGCTTGCCGGAGTCTTATTGCCGTGGCAATCAGCCCCCTGCTACTTGGCCTGGGTGACCCCAGTCAGAGATAAGCTTTATGCGATGGCCCATTAACATGCTGGGCAGGCCACCTCCCTCGTTTATCAAAGGCGCTGCTGTGAAATCAACTGTTTATGGACCCCCAGTGAGAGGATAGCGCTGCTGATTGCCTATATTAGGGCCTGGCTTGTAAATGAGGCGCCCATAGACAAAGAACCTTCAGTAGACTAGAGATACATATAATTATATGCTAGTGTTATTCTCACTAACTGAGCAATATATTTAATGACTACTGCAATAGCCGCAAGAGGGTTGGCATTGCAACCCCCAAACCTGAAAACTCTGGGGGAGGGTGTATGTGTTTATCCACGTCTTCCATGTACAGCATGAACCCACAGAATACAACAATCAAACAACACCTATATGACGTTACACGTAGTGATGTTAAAATATATATGTGTCTATGTATGGCTATATAAATGTCCACTCCCATGATGCTGTATCTAAAGAACTCAATAGTCTCCATTTCTTTCTACCCTGTCAAAGCTTCCTGTGGTCCGGTGGATGTCATGTTGTTTTGTGGAGATGGACATGTTAGCCACGTTAGCCGTGGAGTAGCGTAGCCTCATGCTAGGAAGGTGAGGCTGTGCGGCATGGTCCGCTTAAAGCCTGATCACTGGTGAAGGCCTTGTCAATATGTCTTCCGTGATGGATGGTGATGGCCCACCGCGTCTTTGTACACAATAGGGGGCCCAAGTGTTTGTCGCCTGAGAGATAGAGGGAGGGAGGGATTCAGGGAGGGAGGGAGGGTGTGGGCGAGACTCAGCTTAATGTCCTTCACCAGTGCTGTGCATGTTCTCCCAACTCTGTGCTATTTGCTTTTCCCTTCACGGCACGGTTAACACCGTAAATTAACCTTTCCAATCACTCTGTGCTCTGAGTTTGGTGCACAACACAGACAGAGACAGAGAGGGAGCGAGAGAGAGACAGAGAGGGAGAAAGACACAGTGTTACGCAATGCGATAGCGCTGACTTGAGAGAGAAAAAGAGAGACAGAACATTCTCTTTTATGTGCATGTCCTGTGTACTCTGCAATATGTCCGTATCAAGCTGCTTTCTCTTCACCATTCTAGAGATGTAAATGAAACACATGAAAGATGATGTGCTGTAGAATCCCCCCTCCTTGTTGCCCATGTCTATAAATAGAATGTAAATACCAAACAGCTATGCATGCTGATATACTAGCAAGTCGTTCAGGTACTTTTGTAATCCAAGATTCTCATTTGGCATGTACTGAAGAAAAAAAAATCAAACAAGAAAATGAAATAAAAAATAAACTATAAAAATGGATACAGTTTGTTAAACAACTTAAAAAACTGGGGGATATATGTCTTTGCTGTTAATGTTTTCTTACTGATACTTAAAATGCGATAGCCTGCCATTATTAACAGTGCTCTGCTGATGTTACTTGTTACCTGTTATTATGTTTGTAAAGATAGGGTTGAGGCAATATAGGCCATGAACCTCCCGTAGAGTAGTGGATTGTCTAGGTCGGGGTATGATCGGAGAGCGAGGGGAGGGGTGGAGAAAAGCTCTGACTCATACTTATCATAGATTATTTTAACGCCATTGCACGTTCATATACATACTCTAAAATGAATTATTACATATCCTTAGTCGCTAATTCAGCCAATTAAATGCCATGGCCAAACGGTTTCGCTTGAAAGCTACTAGTTGAGTCGGCAGGATCTGAGAGCCAGATTCAGCTGCTTATTTGATTTATTTAACCAAAAAGAAAATTCACCAGCTTCAAAGAGTGGGCCGCTTTTTAAAAGGTACACATATGTTTCTAATGCGACAACACAAAATAATACTACAACAAAGCTCAGAAGAAGCTTGGTAGAGAACAACTTTGTAATGTTGATTCACTTCACTTATAAATTGAGGGTGTAATTCATTAGTTACTAATTACTTGCAAGGAGAATGAGTCATTTAAAACGTGGACTGGACGAGTCCTATTTTTCCAGTATGGTCTTTGCAATGCGTGGGTATATTGAGAAACAAGCAATGATTATCAAAAATTCAAATTTGCCTCGGCCCTAGCGACTGAAACGTTCTGAGAGGATGAGAAAGGAGGAAGGTTGGTTGGATGAGAATGTTTTTGTTTTCTAAGAGTGTTTATTTTCCACCATGTTAGAATCTGAATCCCATGGTAGATGGAAGTGTCTAATTTTTAACCTGTGCTAAAGATATTTTAAATTTAATAAATAATCGTTGTAACAAGACAACTGCTGTCTGTGTCATAGTGTGTGTCATATCTTTGTACAGGACTAGTTAATGATGGTCTATACATATGCCAGACTGTGTGTGTGTGTGTGTGTGTGTAGTGTGACTTCTATAATATTTTTCCTCAGTGTACTGTGCTCCTGTCCTTACAGTAGGGTCAGTAGATGGAGTGCGTGTGTGTGTACTGTGTCTTTCAGAGTGTGTTTATATCTGCGTCAGCGTGTCTGCATATGTACTGTATGTTCCACTCAGTGCGTACGTGAATGTGTGCATGTGTGTGTGAGTAGGTGCCATGGTGACGGCCCATCAGAACTAGATAAACATGGACGTCAGGCTCTTTCAGGCCATCCTCCATTCAAGCGAGCCACTCAACCAGTCAGGATGGGATTTGATACATAAATAGCCAAATGGGGCCCTCGACCCTCCACTCTGGGCTAATGCTCCTTCCCCAGTGACCTGATAGTACCCTCAACCCTCTACTCTGGACTAATGCTCCTTCCCCAGGGACCTGATAGTACCCTCAACCCTCTACTCTAGACTAATGATCCTTCCCCAGGGACCTGATAGTACCCTCAACCCTCTACTCTGGACTAATGCTCCTTCCCCAGGGACCTGATAGTACCCTCAACCCTCTACTCTAGACTAATGATCCTTCCCCAGGGACCTGATAGTACCCTCAAACCCCCACTCTGGACAAATGCTCCTTCACCAGGGACCTGAAAGGACCCCCAACCCTCCACTCTGGGCTAATTATCATTCACCGGGGACCTGAAAGGACCCTCAATTCTCCACTCTGGGCTAATGCTCTGTCACCAGGAACCTGAGAGTACCCTCAACACTCCATTCTGGACTAATGTTCAGTCCCTGGACAATAAAGTGTACAAGCTCAGGGCGAGGATCTCCTTCCAAAAAGACATCAGGGACTGTAACATACTGTGTTTCACGGAATCATGGCTCTCTCTGTATATACTGTCCCCATCCATACAGCCATCACATGGACAAGAAGAACTCTCCTGGAAAATGAAAGGTGCTGTATGTTTCATGATTGACTACTCATGGTGTGATTGTGGTAACTCAAGTCATTTTGCTACCCCGATCTGGAATACCTCACTATCAAATGCCAACTGCGTTACCTCCCGAGAGAATACTCTTCGGTCATCATCACGGCCGTGAATATTCCCCCTCAAGCAGACACTGCGACAGCGAACTACACTGGACTTTGTTCAAACTGGAATCCGCATATCATGAGGCCGCATTTATTGTAGCTAGGGACTTAAATAAAGCAAATCTGAGGAAAATGCTACTGAAGTTTTATCAACAAATCACTTACATTATTCGCTCTTCATAAATGTGGGATCATTGCTACTCCCCCTTCCGAGAAGGCTACAAGGTCACCCCGCGCCCTCCCTTTGGCAAACAAGATCACACCTCTATTCTGCTCCTCTCTTCCTATAGGCAGAAACTTAAACAGGAAGTACCCTTGGTCTAGACTGTTCAACGTTGGTCTGACCAATTGGAATCTATGCTTCAAGATTGTCTTGATCACGTTCCGGGTTGCTTCAAAGAATAACATTGATGTATACACTGACTCAGTGACCCACTGAGTTTATCAGGAAGTGCATAGGGGATGTTGTTCCCACTTAGAACCTATCCCCCCAAAAAACGTGGATAGATGGCAGCATTCACGCAAAACTGAAAGTGCGAACCACTGCATTTAACCATGACAAGGCAACTGGGAACATGGACGAGTACAAACAGTCCAGCTATGCCCTCTTGTAAGGCAATCAAACAGGCAAAATATCAGAACAGAGACAAAGTGGTCGCAATTCAACGGCTCAGACACGAGACTTATGTGGCAGGGACTCCAGACAATCACTGATTATGAAGGGAAACCCAGCCACGTCGAGGAAACCGTTGCCTTGCTCCCGGACAAGCTAAACACCTTCTTCTCCCGCTTCAAGGAAAACACAGTGTCGTCACCGCGGGCACGTGGACTCTGACCTCTCATTTTGCATGGC
The DNA here is from genome assembly GCF_029448725.1 of Salvelinus fontinalis. Classification (NCBI taxonomy): domain Eukaryota; kingdom Metazoa; phylum Chordata; class Actinopteri; order Salmoniformes; family Salmonidae; genus Salvelinus; species Salvelinus fontinalis. The sequence continues at coordinate 73,115,103 of NC_074668.1, read as the reverse complement.
CGATGTGAGTAAGACATTTAAGCGTGTTAACCCTCGCAAGGCTGTCGGCCCAGATGGTATCTCTAGCCATGGCCTCAGAGCATGCGCTGACCAGTTTGCTGTAGTGTTTATAGACATATTCAATCTCTCCCTATCCCAGTCTGTTGTCCCAACTTGCTTCAAGATGTCTACCATTGTTCCTATACCCAAGAAAGCGAAGGTAACGGATATAAATTACTATTGCCCCAAAACACCCACTTCTGTCATCATGAAATGCTTTGAGAGGCTAGTTTAGGATCACATCACCTCCACTTTACCCGACACCCTAGACCCACTACAATGTGCATACCGCCAAGAAAGATCCATGGATGATGCAATCACCATCTCACTGCACACTGCCCTATCCCATCTGAACAAGAGGAATACCTATGTAAGACGACAGCTCAGCCTTCAACAACATAGTACCTTCCAAGCTCATCACTAAGCTCAGGGCCCTGGGTCTGAACCCCGCCCTGTGCAACTGGGTCCTGGACTTCTTGACAGGCGACCCCCAGTTGGTGAAGGTAGGCAAACAACACCTCCGCTACACTGATCCTCAACACGGCGGCCCCACAAGGGTGCATGCTCAGCCCCCTTCTGTACTCCCTGTTCACCCATGACTGTGTGGATACGCACGTCTCCAACTCATTCATCAAGTTTGCAGACGGTACAACAGTGGTAGATCACCAACACAATGAGACAGCCTACAGGGAGGAGGTGAGGGCCCTTGCGGAGTGGTGCCAGGAAAATAACCTCTCCCTCAAGGTGAACAAAACTAAGGAGCTGATTGTGGACTTCAGGAGATGGAGCACGCCCCCATCAACATCAACTGGATCGCAGTGGAGAAGTTCCCTGGCATGCACATCACAGAAAAACTGAAATGGTCCATCCACACAGACAGTGTGGTGAAGCAGGTGCAACAAGAGGCTGAAAAAATGTGTGTTGGCCCCTAAGACCCTCACAAACTTCTACAGATGCACCATTGTCGGGCTGTATCACCGCCTGGTACCGCAATTGCACCGTCCGCAATAGCAAGGCTCTCCAGAGGGTGGTGCGATCAGCCCAATGCATCGCTGGGGGCACACTGTCTGCCCTGCATCGACAGCGCCCTGTGCCACAGGAAGGCCAAGAAGATCATCAAGGACCTCAGCCACCCGAGCCACAGCCTGTTCACCCCGGTATCATCAAAGGTGGAGACAGTACAGGTGAATTAAAAAAACAAAGGAAAAAAACAGCCTGCATCTCCAGGCCACTAGTACCCTGCCCTGAACTTTAGTCACCATTACTAGCCGGCTACCACCCGGGACTCAACCCTGCATTTAGAGACTGCTGCCCTATGTACATTATCACTGAACACTGGTCACTTTAACAATGTTTACATACTGTTTTACCCACTTCATATGTATATATTGTATTCAATGCCTATCCTATTTAACTTCTGCTGTACACACCCTTTCAATCAATATACTGTCCATAATCTCTATACATCCCATCGTTTACATTTATATTACGGACACAAGCATTACTCGTTCTAATATTTCTATATTTCTCAATCCTTTCTTTTAATTTTGGGGATTTGTGTGTATTGTTTTGTATTGTTATTACTGCACTGTTGGAGCTAGGAGGATTTTGCTACATCCGCTATAACATCTGCTAAATATGTGTAAGTGACCAATATACTTTGATTTGGCTGAATGCTCCTTCTCCAGGGACCTGAGAGGCCAGGGAGGCTGGGGACCTCATATCCAAATCAATGGGTTCTCTCTCTCTATCTCTATCTCTCTCTCAAATTGTGTTTGATTGTATCAATAGTCAGGCAATATTGAGACTGGGTCACATTTCAGTGAAGCTCTCATGCTTAGTGTACAGTATGTGGCCCCAGTGAGAATCGAACCCTTAACCTTGCTGTTGCAAGCACCATTCCCCACCCAAGCTATCAAGCCACGGCTACTGCTGTTTGTTGCTTTTGTCACTATACAGCATGTCATCAGCCAGAGACGGATGGGGATGTTTGAACATAGTATTTTGAAGCTAATCAATAAGATTACTCCTCCCCCACCCTCCCAACCTCCCTCCTTGCTAATGGTTGTGTGAAGGTTATCAGAGTCTTCATTCATTAAAAGCCACTCACAGCTGAGAAGAGGGAGGAGGGGGGTGGTGATTGGGTGTGTTTGTAAGTTTAAATAAATCGCTTACGAGAGGACACATTCAATTAGTTATTTCATTATACCCCTAGGTGTAATCAATCGGCAAACCCGATAACAAAGCCACATCAATTTGCCGTGCCGCTCCGGCAGACATTTCTCCAAATGATTGAAGAGCACCTCTGTTGAGTGATGCTTCCAATGAGTCCTTCTCTCTGCTCTGCTCACAACTAAGTGGAGATGGAAGTTTAGCAGCAACCAGTATCACAACATCTGGGTTTTCCATATGATATTTAAGGTAAATCATTAACGTTCTAATTTTCAAAGAATGACATTGAGGTTTCTAGGTTATTTCAAATTTCACTGTGAGAAAGATATCTCTCTCTCTCCCTCTCTCTCTCTCTCCCTCCTCCCTTTCACCCATAGAGTGATATATGGCAGAGTAGAAGCCTTTCTCTTTCTTTCTCTCGTTCTCCCTCTCTCTCCCCCTGCACCCTGCAGCGTAGATAAACAATGTGCGAGTGACAGTCTCTCATCACTCTGGTGGCTGAATCTCTGGCCCTGACCTGATAACATCGAGTGTGCGTGTCACCTGCCAAGTGCCTTCTGTCACACTTCAATGGCAACCTAACAGCCAGAGTGTGGGTAGTGTGGTGTATGTGTGTGTGTGTGTCCGTGCATGCATGTGTGTGTCCATGCGTGTGTGTGTTTGTGTGCTTGTGCATGGGGGTTTATGTGTGCATGTTGGCATGCTAGTACAGACCTTTGTAGGCTTGAGTGAGGGTGAACGTGGCAATGGGGGGTTTTGGAGGTATGCCAGGAAACTGAGAAGAAGGGGGGAGGGGGAGGTGTAACGACCCAAATGAGAAGGACTTGTGCAGGCACTGTGAAACTATCTCATTTTGTGGGCTCTGCTAGTCTCATTCTCATGTTCAGAATGGACATGGTGATCCGGGAACGCAATTATTTTCACCTATAAAAGGCAACATATGCCAAGATCATAAAAGTTCTTATTGGACAGTAATTTATTAAAGCAAGTCGTAGAAATGGAGAGAGGTAGGGCACATAGCTTCAATATAAAGGTGCTTTTCTGCTTCTCATTACGGGCCTAAACGCCAGTAGAATTCAATAACATACTGTCTGGATGTAGAGTGAATGGGATGAGCAAAGTAGGAGATGTATTTTCTTTATGGGGATCATGGTTGAAATGGGATGGTAATCCATAAAACATTCTATGGCCAGTCGTATCAGACATTGAGGAACAAAGTGTCCATTGTCCACAGTGTGTGAGAGGAGGTGTGCATATTTGGATGTCGGTGTGTGTGTGTGTGTGTGTGTGTGTGTGTGTGTGTGTGTGTGTGTGTGTGTGTGTGTGTGTGTGTGTGTGTGTGTGTGTGTGTGTGTGTGTGTGTGTGTGTGTGTGTGTGTGTGTGTGTGTGTGTGTGTAACGGATGTGAAATGGCTAGCTAGTTAGCGGGTACGCGCTAGTAGCATTTCAATCAGTTACGTCACTTGCTCTGAGACTTAAGTAGTGTTGCCCCTTGCTTTGCAAGGGCCGTGGCTTTTGTGGAGCGATGGGTAACGCTGCTTCGTGGGCGACCGTTGTCGATGTGTGCAGAGGGTCCCTGGTTCGCGCCCGTGTCGGGGCGAGGGGACGGTTTAAAGTTATACTGTTACATTGATGCTGTTGACCCGGATCACTGGTTGCTGCGGAAATTGGAGGAGTTTGAAAGGGGGGTGAGTGTAACGGATGTGAAATGGCTAGCTAGTTAGCGGGTACGCGCTAGTAGCATTTCAATCAGTTACGTCACTTGCTCTGAGACTTAAGTAGTGTTGCCCCTTGCTTTGCAAGGGCCGTGGCTTTTGTGGAGCGATGGGTAACGCTGCTTCGTGGGCGACCGTTGTCGATGTGTGCAGAGGGTCCCTGGTTCGCGCCCGTGTCGGGGCGAGGGGACGGTTTAAAGTTATACTGTTACATTGATGCTGTTGACCCGGATCACTGGTTGCTGCGGAAATTGGAGGAGTTTGAAAGGGGGGTGAGTGTAACGGATGTGAAATGGCTAGCTAGTTAGCGGGTACGCGCTAGTAGCATTTCAATCAGTTACGTCACTTGCTCTGAGACTTAAGTAGTGTTGCCCCTTGCTTTGCAAGGGCCGTGGCTTTTGTGGAGCGATGGGTAACGCTGCTTCGTGGGCGACCGTTGTCGATGTGTGCAGAGGGTCCCTGGTTCGCGCCCGTGTCGGGGCGAGGGGACGGTTTAAAGTTATACTGTTACATGTGTGTGTGTGTGTGTGTGTGTGTGTGTGTGTGTGTGTGTGTGTGTGTGTGTGTGTGTGTGTGTGTGTGTGTGTGTGTGTGTGTGTGTGTGTGTGTGTGTGTGTGTGCTCTAATTACTTGTAATCAACCACCACAGTTAAAGAATCACCAGACCAATGTCATAATCTGTCCCACAATCACATCCTTATTGGACTCTGAACTCCTCACCCTCATGTGTCCATTGGTTGCCTCTGCATCTGTGAGCATCTCTTCCAAATGGCAAAACGTCACTTTGTGCCAAGCTTCAATTAGGAGCTTGAGGAACGTACCCATGTCGAAAGAAACACTACACAGATACAATCTGTATTCATGACTGGATTGAATTGGAATTGCCACGTTCTCCAATATTGGCGAGTGATATACGGTAAGTGTGTGTGTGACTGTGTGTGTGTGTTTGTGTTTCTATGTGTCTTGTGTGTCTATTGTACGTGTGTAAATCAGTGTAGAGCTTGAATGCGGTGGTGAATGAGCAGTAATACAGCTTCATTGTGATCTACACAATGGGGAATGATGTGGATTAGCCAATGGGGAGCAGATTGTATTGAGGAGCTTATCAGCATCTTCTCATTATCTAATACAGTAAGTGGAGGGGAGCTAATTGTGTCGGTGCATGGTTTGACACAGAACAATGGTTTCCTATGTACCACTGTTCATCTGCTGAGGAGAAATGAGCGATAAAGGAAACGTTGCATTGTCTGGGTTTATTGTAATGGTAAAATTCAGTTTTTGTTCATGTAAATGATTGTAAATGACTCTGGTTATTCTAGACAAGGCAGAGGTTTTGCATCCTTTAGTGTGATAAATACCAACACAAATGAAGGAGAACAAACAAAACAAAAGCAGGAAACAGACCATTGTGATTGGCTGGCTGGAGGAGAGGGCTTATCTACGGTACAGTGTGTGTGCATGCTTAATGATCTATTCTGTGTGTGTGTTTGGTCATTCATACTTGCTAGACGAGGAAACTGGAAACATAGAAAGGTAGGGCAAACACACTAACACAAACAATGATGGCGTGTACTGAAGCTATACAAATGACCTTTGACCCTAAGAAAGGATATGAAATTAAATCAGGAACACTCATTTTGATGGCGACGTCTCCCTTGGACAGTCTCCTTGGGTACGCGTAGCCCCCATCCCTCTCACTCCTTCTTTCTCTCTCTCTCTCTCTTTCCCTTTCATTCTTTTAAGGAGGAATGATGTGCCAGCCCATTGAGGTAATGATGATAATGGTAGTCCTTTACAGGGCTATGTCATTTAGCCCATGAGTGGCAATCACAGATCTACCATTCTGAAGACCTTGACTATGTTGGGACTTGATTACCTTGACCTTGTCTGACCCCATGGCTGTACATTCAGAAGAAGAGAGCTACAGATCCATAGAAGGAAAGGGTATGCAGGGAAAATCTCTTTAACAAAGGGGCTTAATATAGACCCTAATCCTGACCTCTTCTCTCTAACCTTTTGATACCACAGACAAACACAGACACACAGACATCCCACTGGACACAAGCTGAATGAATCAACATTGTTTCATTTCAACAAAAATTATATTTCATTTTCTATCTGACGATGTTAAATCAATGTGAAAAACTGATTGGAACTGCAAAAAGATATCAATGCACATTAATTTTGGGAAATGTTGTATTTCCCCCCCCCCCCCCCCCCCCCCAACTCTTAACCTAAATCCAATGTCATAGTTAAAGTTCGGGTTGATTTCACTTTAAATTCACATTAGAATTATAAATGAAATAAACTTCACTCATGCCCCAAAACAGTAGTCAGACGCTAATCAAATACCCTTTTGCAAGCGACAAAAATCTAACAAAATCAAATCAAATTTAATTTGTCACATACACATGGTTAGCAGATGTTAATGCGAGTGTAGCGAAATGCTTGTGCTTCTAGTTCCGACAATGCAGTAATAACCAACGAGTAATCTAACCTAACAATTTCACAACAGCTACCTTATACACACTGATTCAGTGTAAAGTGTAAAGGGATGAAGAATATGTACGTAAAGATATATGAATGAGTGATGGTACAGAACGGCATAGGCAAGATGCAGTAGATGGTATCGAGTACAGTATATACATATGAGATGAGTAATGTAGGGTATGTAAACATTATATTAAGTGGCATTGTTTAAAGTGGCTAGTGATACATGTATTACATAAAGATGGCAAGATGCAGTAGATGGTATAGAGTACAGTATATACATATGAGATGAGTAATGTAGGGTATGTAAACATTATATTAAGTGGCATTGTTTAAAGTGGCTAGTGATACATGTATTACATAAAGATGGCAAGATGCAGTAGGTGGTATAGAGTACAGTATATACATATGAGATGCGTAATGTAGGCTATGTAAACATTATATTAAGTGGCATTGTTTAAAGTGGCTAGTGATACATTTTTTTTACATGTATGGCAGCAGCCACTCAATGTTAGTGGTGGCTGTTTAACAGTCTGATGGCCTTGAGATAGAAGCTGTTTTTCAGTTTCTCGGTCCCTGCTTTGATGCACCTGTACTGACCTCGCCTTCTGGATGATAGCGGGGTGAACAGGCAGTGGCTCGGGTGGTTGTTGTCCTTGATGATCTTTATGGCTTTCCTTTGACATCGGGTGGTGTAGGTGTCCTGGAGGACAGGTAGTTTGCCCCCGGTGATGCGTTGTGCAGACCTCACTACCCTCTGGAGAGCCTTACGGTTGTGGGCGGAGCAGTTGCCGTGCCAGGCGGTGATACAGCCTGACAGGATGTTCTCGATTGTGCATCTGTAAATGTTTGTGAGTGCTTTTGGTGACAAGCCAAATTTCTTCAGCCTCCTGAGGTTGAAGAGGCACCGAGGAACTTAAAACTTTCTACCCTCTCCACTACTGTCCCGTCGATGTGGATAGGGGGGTGCTCCCTCTGCTGTTTCCTGAAGTCCACGATCATCTCCTTTGTTTTGTTGACGTTGAGTGTGAGGTTATTTTCCTGACACCACATTCCGAGGGCCCTCACCTCCTCCCTGTAGGCCGTCTCGTCGTTGTTGGTAATCAAGCCTACCACTGTAGTGTCGTCTGCAAACTTGATGATTGAGTTGGAGGCGTGCATGGCCACGCAGTCGTGGGTGAACAGGGAGTACAGGAGAGGGCTCAGAACGCACCCTTGTGGGGCCCCAGTGTTGAGGATCAGCGGGGTGGAGATGTTGTTACCTACCCTCACCACCTGGGGGCGGCCCGTCAGGAAGTCCAGTACCCAGTTGCACAGGGCGGGGACGAGACCCAGGGTCTCGAGCTTGATGACGAGTTTGGAGGGTACTATGGTGTTAAATGCTGAGCTGTAGTCGATGAACAGCATTCTCACGTAGGTATTCCTCTTGTCCAGATGGGATAGGGCAGTGTGCAGTGTGGTTGCGATTGCGTCGTCTGTGGACCTATTGGGGCGGTAAGCACATTGGAGTGGGTCTAGGGTGTCAGGTAGGGTGGAGGTGATATGGTCCTTGACTAGTCTCTCAAAGCACTTCATGATGACGGAAGTGAGTGTTACGGGGCGGTAGTCGTTTAGCTCAGTTACCTTAGATTTCTTGGGAACAGGAACAATGGTGGCCCTCTTGAAGCATGCGGGAACAGCAGACTGGGATAAGGATTTATTGAATTTGTCCATAAACACACCAGCCAGCTGGTCTGTGCATGCTCTGAGGACGTGGCTGGGGATGCCGTCTGGGCCTGCAGCCTTGCGAGGGTTAACACGTTTAAATGTTTTACTCACGTCGGCTGCAGTGAAGGAGAGTCCGCAGGTTTTGGTAGTGGGCCGTGTCAGTGACACTGTATTGTCCTCAAAGCGAGCAAAGAAGTTGTTTAGTCTGTCTGGGAGCAAGACATCCTGGTCTAAGACAGGGCTGGTTTTCTTTTTGTAATCCGTGATTGACTGTAGACCCTGCCACATACCTCTTGTGTCTGAGCCATTGAAATGCGACTCTACTTTGTCTCTATACTGACGGTTAGCTTGTTTGATTGCCTTGCGGAGGGAATAGCTATATTGTTTGTATTCGGTCATGTTTCCGGTCACCTTGCCCTGGTTAAAAGCAGTGGCTCGCGCTTTCAGTTTCGCGCGAATGCTGCCATCAATCCACGGTTTCTGGTTGGGGAATGTTTTAATAGTTGCTGTGGGTACGACATCGTCAATGCACTTGCTAATGAACTCGCTCACCGAATCAGCGTATTCGTCAATGTTGTTGTTTGACGCAATGCTGAACATATCCCAATCCACGTGATCAAAGCAATCTTGAAGCGTGGCATCAGATTGGTGGACCAGCATTGAACCGACCTGAGAGCGGGAGCTTCCTGTTTTAGTTTCTGTCTATAGGCTGAAAGCAACAAAATGGAGTCGTGGTCAGCTTTTCTGAAAGGAGGGCGGGGGAGGGCCTTATATGCATCGCGGAAGTTAGAATAACAATGATCCAGGGTTTTACCAGCCCTGGTAGCACAATCGATATGCTGATAGAATTTAGGGAGTCTTGTTTTGAGATTAGCCTTCTTAAAATCCCCAGCTACAATGAATGCAGCCTGAGGATATGTGGTTTCTAGTTTACATAGAGCCAAATAAAGTTCGTTCAGGGCCATCGATGTGTCTGCTTGGGGGGGAATATATGCGGCTGTGATTATAATCAAAGAGAATTCTCTTGGTAGATAATGCGATCGACATTTGATTGTGAGTAATTCTAAGTCAGGTGAACAGAAGGAATTGAGTTCCTGTATGTTGTTATGATCACACCACATCTCGTTAATCATAAGGCATACCCCCCCGCCCCTCTTCTTACCAGAAAGATGTTTGTTTCTGTCGGCGCGATGCGTGAAGAAACCAGCTGGCTGTACCGACTCCGATAGCGTGTCTCGAGTGAGCCATGTTTCCGTGAAGCAAAGAACGTTACAGTCTCTGATGTCTCCCTGGAATGCTACCCTTGCTCAGATTTCATCAACCTTGTTGTCAAGAGACTGGACATTGGTGAATAGTATGCTCGGGAGCGGTGCGCGATGTGCCCGTCTCCGGAGCCTGACCAGAAGACCGCTTCGTCTGCCCCTTTTACGGCGTCGTTGTATTGGTTCGCCAGCTGGGATCCGATCCATTGTCCCGGGTGGTGGGCAAAACACAGGATCCGCTTCGGGAAAGTCGTATTCCTGGTCGTAATGATGGTGAGTTGACGTTGCTCTTATATCCAGTAGTTCCTCCCGACTGTATGTAATTAAACCTAAGATAACCTGGGGTACCAATGTAAGAAATAACACGTAAAAAAACAAAATACTGCATAGTTTCCTAGGAACGCGAAGCGAGGTGGCCATCTCTGTCGGCGCCGGAAGTACTCACTTATTCTCTGATGGTATATACTGGGATCATCATATTCCCTCTGATAAAGAGACATCTACTTCCCAGATGAGGCTCTGCCATGTTCTCCAGGCAGACCGCAGTGCACCTCCTGCCACATCACTCCATTAAAGAATCACAATAACTGACTGATAGAATGGATGAGTAAGGCTCTAAGGATGGCAACTGAGATATATAGCACTGTATAAACTAGTTTCTGATTCAGTTAACCTGTCTAGGATCAGCGTGGCGCTAGCGGCACCCCCCCCCCCCCCCCACTGAAAAACCAGTGCCGCGAAATTCAAAATAATTTTTTTTTTTAAATATTTAACTTTCACACATTAAAGTCCAATACAGCTAATGAAAGACACAGATCTTGTGAATCCAGTCAACATGTCCGATTTTTAAAATGTTTTACAGGGAAGACACAATATGTAAAGATGTACATCTATTACCTAAAAACACATTAGCATAATCCACCATCTTTTATTTGTCCACCAACACCAGTAGCCATCACCAATTCGGCTAAACTAAGATATTTATAGCCCCTAACCAACAAAAAAACTCATCAGATGACAGTCTGATAACATATTTATGGTATGGGATAGGTTTTGTTAGAAAAAAGTGCATATTTCAGGTAGATGGCATAGGTTACAATTGCACCCACCGTCACAAATGGACTAGAAAAACTACTTAGAGCAACGTGTTTACCTACTTACTAATCATCAAACATTTCGTAAAAATACACAGCATACACGAATCGAAAGACACAGATCCTGTGAATACAGACAATATTTCAGATTTTCTAAGTGTCTTACAGCGAAAACACAATAAATCGTTATATTAGCATAGCACATAGCACATAGCAGCCCAGCATTGATTCTAGCCAAAGTGAGCGATAACGTCAACATCGCCAAAAATATATTAATTTTTTCACTAACCTTCTCAGAATTCTTCAGATGACACTCCTGTAACATCATATTACACAATGCATATAGAGTTTGATCGAAAACGTTTATATTTAGCCACCAAAATCATGGTTAGACAATGTGAAATGTAACTCAGCTGGTCAGAATATGTCCTTGCGCCACTTAGACAGTGATCTACTCTTATACATAAATACTCATAAACGTGACTAAAAAATATAGGGTGGACAGGGATTGATAGACAATTTAATTCTTAATACAATTGCGGAATTACATTTTTTAATTTATCCTTACTTTTCAATACAATTTGCGCCAAGCGAAGCTACGTCAAAAAACATGGCGTCCTAAGCCACTAAAATGTTTCGACAGAAACACGATTTATCATAATAAAAATGTCCTACCTTGAGCTGTTCTTCCATCAGTATCTTGGGTAAAGGATCCTTTCTTGGGAGTAATCGTCTTTTGGTGGAAAGCTGTCCTCTTGCCATGTGGAAATGCCAACTGCGTTCGGGATCAACTGAAAAGCGTGCCCAACTATTCACATCGTTTCAAAAATAAATGTCCCAAAATCGCTATAAATTGCTATAAAACGCTTTAAATTAACTACCTTATGATGTTTTTAACTACTAAATACTTATTTTCCACCATAATTTGCAAATAAATTCATAAAAAATCCTACAATGTGATTTTCTGGATTTTTTTCCTCATTTTGTCTGTCATATTTGAAGTGTACCTATGATGAAAATTACAGGCCTCTCTCATCTTTTTAAGTGGGAGAACTTGCACAATTGGTGGCTGACTAAATACTTTTTTGCCCCACTGTACATGTACAGTTGAAGTCGGAAGTTTACAAACACCTTAGCCAAATACATTTAAACTCAGTTTTTCACAATTCCTGACATTTAATCCTAGTAAAAATTCCCTGTCTTAGGTCAGTTAGGATCACCACTTTATTTTAAGAATGTGAAATGTCAGAATAATAGTAGAGAGAATGAATTATTTCAGCTATATTTCTTTCAACACATTCCCAGTGAGTCAGAAGTTTACATACACTCAAATAGTATTTTGGAAGCACTGACTTTAAATTGTTTAACTTGGGTCAAACTTTTCGGGTAGCCTTCCACAAGCTTCCCACAATAAATTGGTTGAATGTTGGCCCATTCCTCCTGACAGAGCTGGTGTAACTGAGTCAGGTTTGTAGGCCTCCTTGGTCGCACACGCTTTTTCAGTTCTGCCCACAAATTTTCTATGGGATTGAGGTCAGGGCTTTGTGATGGCCACTCCAATACCTTGACTTTGCTGTCCTTAAGCCATTTTGCCACAACTTTGGAAGTATGCTTGGGATCATTGTCCACTTGGAAGACCCATTTGTGACCAAGCATTAACTTCCTGACTGATGTCTTGAGATTTTGCTTCAATATATCCACATAATTTTCCTACCTCATGATGCCATCTATTTTGTGAAGTGCACCAGTCCCTCCTGCAACAAATCACCCACACAACATGATGCTGCCACCCCCGTACTTCACGGTTGGGATGGTGTTCTTCGACTTGCAAGCATTCCCCTTTTTCCTCCAACCATAACGATGGTCATTATGGCCAAACCGTTCTATTTTGTTTCATCAGACCAGAGGACGTTTCTACAAAAAGTACGATCTTTGTCCCCATGTGCAGTTGCAAACCGTAGTCTGGCTTTTTTATGGCAGTTTTGGAGCAGTGGCTTCTTCCTTGCTGAGTGGCCTTTCAGGTTATGTCGATATAGGACTCGTTTTACTGTGGATATAGATATTTTTGTACCTGTTTCCTCCATTATCTTCAAAAGGTCCTTTGCTGTTGTTCTGGGATTGATTTGCACTTTTCGCACCCAAGTACGTTCATCTCTTAGAGACAGAATGCGTCTCCTTCCTGAGCGGTAGGATGGCTGGGTGGTCCCATGGTGTTTATACTTGGAAATTGCTCCCAAGGATGAACCAGACTTGCGGAGGTCTACAATTTTTTTCTGAGGTCTTGGCTGATTTCTTTTGATTTTCCCATGATGTCAAGAGGCACTGAGTTTGAAGGTAGGGCCTTAAAATACATCCACAGGTACACATCCAATTGACTCAAATTATGTCAATTAGCCTATCAGAAGCTTCTAAAGCCATGATATAATTTTCTGGAATTTTTCAAGCTGTTTAAAGGCACAGTCAACTTAGTGTATGTCATCTTCTGACCCACTGGAATTGTGATACAGTGAATTATAAGTGAAATAATCTGCCTGTAAACAATAGCTGGACAAATTACTTGTGTCATGCACAAAGTAGATGTCATAACTGACTTGCCAAAACTATAGTTTGTTTACAAGAAGTTTGTGGAGTGGTTGAAAAACAAGTTTTGATGACTCTTCCGACATCAACTGTAACTGTAATCCCTTGTTTGCAGTAGAATCAATATCATATTGATCACTGAGTAATTATATAATCATATTGGTATTTATGCCAGATGAAATTCATTTCCATACATTAATTTTCTCTCTAATAACTCTAGTTCATCTTGAGTAGTGTGCATGATCGTATGAGCTGGTATGATAGAGGTAGACAGTCTTTAATAATATAATTACATTTCATACATAATAGCATTTCATTGGGAAAGGTTCCAAGTTCATCTTGTTTCTTTCACTGTGTTCTCATTGCATTAGATATAGTATGTTAATTCTGAAAAGAGCAGATAGCGGATAAATTATTTGAAGTCCAGCAATGAACTTCGTTAGTCACAGGCATGCACACATGAACACAGACACACCCAAGTGCCCATACAGTAATAATGTGCATGTGTGAACACACATGTGAACTTGCAAAAACACCCACACACACACACACCCACGCACGCACGCACGCACCCACCCACCCACACACACATGCACACACACACACACCTACACACGCACCTACACACGCATGCACACACACACGCACACACGCAGGCACACACACACACACACACACACAGACACACACACACACACGCACATACACACACAGCCCTTGGACATGTCTCATTAAATTCAGGTGAGCAGATTCATTAAAACGTTATTTAAATCCCTCAGGACTGTAATCTGCACCACTGGTGTGCCTGTCACACACACGAACGCACGCACGCACGCACACACACGCACAGACACACACAAACATACACGCACACAAGAAAACTGCATTGGAAGGAATGGTGTTGGAAGAATTTGCAGGTAAGCAGAAACATTGGTGTGACCTGTATACACAAGCACACCAATGGGGCAGTCACCGCATACACTACCGGTAATACAGTAGGAAACACCTCCACATCTGTCATACTCCAGTCTGTTTAATTTCAATACAGTGCAATATACCTCTACCAATGTTTGTTCTCTCCAATGCTTAACATTCAAAGAAGAATTGCTAATGGTTAGTTTTTTTCTCAATTTGCAAAACCTTGGTTCCTCCAGACACCCCTTGTGTGTCTCAGAGTTGACCTTGTGTGTCCCTATCTCCTTCCACCCCTACTCTCATACTCCCATCTTACCCTCCCTTCCCAGCTCCTATACTCCTGCACAACCACAGACCTGACCTTCAGTGGGCCTGTAATTGGTGTACCAGGGGTACGCTTTGTTAGCCTCGTGTAATTTCTGCAATAACTTTACTGATTGCCTGACACTGTCCTACACTGTGAGCCGCTCCGCCATGCTACATTGAGGATAAATCAGAGAGGAACTTAGCTGGAGCTGAGAGGAGAGGTCACACACCATGGGGCTATCTAACGACTCAATGGAATTTTGCCACATTCAATTCACTGAAAATGTAGTATGGTTTTCACTTTATAACAGAGAAGTAGATGGGGCTTTTATGTTCAATTCTATGTAGTGTTTGGCTTTTTTCAATTTTTATCTCGTTTTTCTTGAACATCATGTAGAGATTTTCCAGCAGGTGTTTCTAAAGGTGACACACACCTCTGCAATACATTGAATCCAACATTGAAACAAGAGTTGAAACCAATTGAAAGAGACTCTATGGTAACGTCTTTAGTTCTCACGTTGTGTTTATTTTGAACTTTTCTGAGAAAGAGTGTACGACCTCCCACTCAGTGCTGGGGATTCTAAAGGTGTCACCACTGACAAAGCTGATATGTAGGAGTCACGTTTCAGTTATTATTCTTATTGAACATTTTCCCACCTATTTAGGATAGAAACTGAAACGTGAGGCGTGGTTTGGTACAAGATTTCAGGGGGAAATCATGAAAGACATCGTGAGATGTAGAGATAGTGAGCAAATGTTTTTGCATTTTTTACTACGTTTGCTTTTTGACAGTTACTGATGATGGATTATATTGTTAGGCCAAAATGTTTTTATGATTTAACGGGTGAAAGAGAATATAAAAATCCAAAAATAATGTAAAACAGCAAGTTCTCAGTCCACCCACCCAACACAGGGAACAGGCTCTGAACAGGATATGAGAAAGAGAGAAGGTGAGAAAAAAGAAAGAATGAGAAAGAGAAAAAAAAGGAAAAGGAAACCATCCCGGGTGCTGCGAGGCCCTCTCCTGACCTTCACGTGGGTGCCGAGGCAAATTGCATTAGAGAATGACATGTCATTCATCTGGGCTGTACTTGGAGGATCATTTAGCTAATTTAATGATTCATAAGTTTAACACCTCTTAATAATTTCATTTGGCCCCCGCGTGATTGAAATCGTGGCGAGTGAGCTGCGTGTGTGGCGCACGGAGGGAGGCAGATGAGATGAGCTTGGCTGTCTGTCTGGATGTTGGAGGGAGATAGAGGATGGAGGGAGATGAGATGAGCTTGGGTGTCTGTCTGGATGTTGGAGGGAGATAGAGGATGGAGGGAGATGAGATGAGCTTGGGTGTCTGTCTGGATGTTGGAGGGAGATAGAGGATGGAGGGAGATGAGATGAGCTTGGCTGTCTGTCTGGATGTTGGAGGGAGATAGAGGATGGAGGGAGATGAGATGAGCTTGGGTGTCTGTCTGGATGTTGGAGGGAGATAGAGGATGGAGGGAGATGAGATGAGCTTGGCTGTCTGTCTGGATGTTGGAGGGAGATAGAGGAGGGAGGCATATGAGATGAGCTTGGCTGTCTGTCTGGATGTTGGAGGGAGATAGAGGATGGAGGGAGATGAGATGAGCTTGGCTGTCTGTCTGGATGCTGGAGGGAGATAGAGGAGGGAGGCAGATGAGATGAGCTTGGCTGTCTGTCTGGATGTTGGAGGGAGATAGAGGAGGGAGGCAGATGAGATGAGCTTGGCTGTCTGTCTGGATGTTGGAGGGAGATAGAGGATGGAGGGAGAGCAAAAGAGAGAGAGAGGAGAAGAAACTTCCGGAGGATGGTAGATCAGTCTATTACCAGCCTGACCTTTTCCCTCCTCTGGATCCACCATTAGAGGGGAAATGTGAAAGTAAACCATTGATTAACACAGTTATCCAGCCTGGTAGGAGAAAGACAAAGGAAAAATATGTTCATACATTAGGAAAATGCCCTGCATTATTAATGTAAGGATTTGTTTTAAGTGGAGAGCCATGGCGATCCTGTTTTATATGGGATGTATAGTGAGAACTCACACTGGCACTAGAGAGGGGAGTCAAATAGAAGAGGACTACTGTGATATTTACTTTAAACCATGGAGGGAAAAGGCTGTTCATACCATTTGATGATTGCAAAAATGTCCTGAACTGTTTCAGGTTTTGGAAAGTAATGATCTTTGCCTTGATACCTTGATCTGCGTGTAAATATGAACTACATGGCAATGCGGTGGGCCTTGACCTTCTATAAACACTGTGTTATTACAAATGACAGCCAAAATCCTGTACATGCAAACTCTCAGCAGTTTCCAAAGCCTTACAAAAAAGTGTTTTCAATGAGTCAAGTTGCATGCATGCAACTATTGCATAAATATAATGAATAAAACTGCACGGTCAGGTACTTGCATGAACATTGTGGGACTTTTTGATGTTTCACGTTCACATTTCACACCGTTTCTTATAATGGTGAATGTATTGTGACAGCAGCTTGGAACAATCTGTACCGCAGAGTTGTGTAAGATCACCTAACTAGGCCACAGTGCTGGTAAAGAACATGAACATATTTAATAATATGGGTAATGGTGTCATCCACTGAAACTCATCACAAACTGTCGGTTTGAGGGCAGGTTGGCATTTATTGGGATGACTCATGTACTGGAGGCAGCTCTGCATAGTCTACTAGCTGGCACAGCTACAAAGTCATAAAATCTGTCATCAAACCTAACCTTAACTCAGACCACACGGATAACCTTATGCCTAACCCTAACCTTATATGAAGACCCCAGCAAAAATGATTGTTTTAATGAATTTTTACAATATATAGCCAATTATGACTTTGCTGCTGGCCCACGTAGTGGAAATCGCTCATCTCTGCCTCCAGGACAAGATTTATCCCAATAAACGTCAACTTGCTGTTTGTGCAACCACTGAGGACAGACCATGGTTGCAAAGAGAACAGAACAGGCCAGGGTGTGATATAGGCTGATAGTCAGAGTGAGCTGACCACAGCACGTTGACTGATACCTCGTAGGAGGAGAGGAGAACACTGAGCTGAAGGCTGAGATGGTGGTGGTGGTGACACACACTCCTCCGGTCGGTAATACACTCCTCCGGTCGGTAATACATTCCTCCGGTTGCAGTTATGGTTGCAGTTTCGGCTCGGCGCTCGTGTCTGTTTCAGATCTTCTACTCTCGGTTCCCAGGGGTTAGTGACTGTGTGATGGCCTACTATGAGGTCCACACTATCAGAGCCACATCAATACAGATTTCCTGGTCTGTTTTGACCTCTGGAATGAAAAAAGGGTTCTAGTATAATTGTCACTTGAGGGGACAGTGATTGCATGTGTAAAAATGGCTCCATTGTATGATGGGTAAAATAATGAGTGTGAACATTTCTTCTTAAGATAACTTTATATTATTTCATAAACTGTTTTACTGTGACACTTGGTGCATTAATAAGTACATGAAGTCAAATCCCATGCCAATAGCTATAACAGAGCCTATAATGGCTTCACGAATGAAAACATGCTATAAGGCACCTTGCAGGCCCTTGGCCCCAAACATTCAGATCACAATGTATTATATCAGCAGCAGCTGCAGATGAGTATAGGACAGAATCATGTACAGAGCAGAGTCTTATTCAGATTGAATTTAAATGGGATTTTTCCCTTCCTCACCATACGTCTCACATCTCCTTACAAGCCCACCGAAGCCTATTAGCTTTGACCTTGTCTGTTTGCCATTGACTGTTCTCTCCATACCTCGTCGCCATCTCATTCTCGATGGCCCCAAAGACACAAGGTCAAGACAGACCCACCTACATTCATCTCAATCTCTTTACAGAGACCAGGAGCTTGGTGGATTGTTGTGTTAACACGCGGGGCTGCCAGAACAGTGGAGGACCTCCAGACAATCTTGGTGGGCCCAGCTCCAATCTACCCATCCAGGACGTGATGCTTATCTCCAGTTTATCTGGGAAGAGAAGAGAGGACTCCAATTGTGTGGGCCCTATGTTGTCATGATGGACAAAGAGAGTCTATTAAGTTCATGATTTAAGGGTTTGCAAAGATGAGATGCTGAGATGCTATGTGTCAAAACAAACCAAGCCACAGCTGGCACCTGTGTGTGTCCACGTATACGCACACATGCTCACATTCCATCTGTCAAGGCATCCGATATCCCTTTCACCATAAACATCTGCTTTACAGCAATGTATCTCTCTCTCTGATTCTCTCTCTCGTTCTCTCTCTTTCCCTTTCTCACTCACACACACATACAGTACGTGTATGATGCAGAGACAACATCATCTTTATATGATTCTCATAGCATACTGGCTTTTGGTTGCGTGTTGTAAGGTATGTGAAACAAACGAGACCAACAACCACACTTTAGCGTTTTCAACTTAAACTTTATGAAGCATTTAGCTCTGGATTACTGAACATCCAAGTCCAATTCACTTTGAAATCCACCCAAATGTTCTTTTTGTAGGGAGATCAAAAAGCACTGTAGCAATTTATTTGCAATAAACTTTCACTGGGTCCCACAGAAATGCAGCTCCGTGGACCTCCGACCTCCGACTATTCATCTTCAAAACAACTTGGCGTGTCTATGCTCATGCCCACAGAGGGAGGGAAGCACCAGAGGGGAAATGGCTGAGAACTCTGTAGTGGTTTTGGTGGGAGACCCTCGTGTAGATTGTGTATGCACTTAAAATGCATCTGTGAAACTCCAACCTATGTAAACGGCTTAAGAAAATAAACACGTCTTCTATTACAAATAAACGTTGGTATGGAATACAGACGTGGGGCCGCAGTCTTGGCTTTGGTGACTACCTGGGGAGAAAAATGAACTACAATTTTTATAAATGGAGTTTTCTTGGAAGTCAGGGGAACTCAGGGAATTCTCACTTTGAGGGTCTTGGACATCAAGGGTGTGTCTGGCCTGTTTATTAAGGCAGGTTCCCAACAGCCACAACCCCCTAGCCAAACACCCTTTACTCAACCGACCAAGCCCCCTAACTCAACAGGGTGCACCTGGAGGACATAGAACCCTGTGTTTAGCTCAGATGAATCTGTAGACCCTTTTTCAACACCTCCTCCATGGTACATGTCATTTCTCTCCCCCTCAGAGTATGCCTAAGCAGGGGCTGGAGAGCATGGCAGAGTTAAGCTCAACAGTGACAAGCTATAGTGTTAGAGAACACAAAGATGATAGACACACACAGACACAGACCGCATTACAAACACGTATACATGCACTCCTTGTTGATTAGTGCTAATTGCTGTTTAGTTGGGATGATTATTGCTTCTGTTGAAGTGAGTGGTGTTGAAGTAGAAGCTTTTGCTGATTTGATGGCTGTTTATGGGTGTATATATCCAGGTCTGTGGTTGGCTGCAGCTTTGGCCAGTATTTAGCTACTCATTTCTGTTTTAATTGCTTCATCTCTTCCACCTGTACATGGAAGAAGAGATGGAAAGGTTTCTCCCCTCTCGCTGACGAACACAGCAGGCTTTGAGATGTCAGCCGGTCTCTTTAACGGGCCAGTGACAGCTTCCTCCTGTCACAACTCTGACTTCCTGTACAAACAGAGCCTCATTAAAATCACCACCCTGGTCTGTGGGCGGGCCTCCTGGTCCTCCCCTCCAATTAAGCGCAGTCCGGACTGTCGCCGTGATGACTCCCCACTTTGAGTTAAAAAGCAGGCGCTCTGGGAGCTAACGCCGTGTGTCAAAACATAATTATGATTTCACCCGATACCCCTGTCCAAAACTAGAGGGAGGGAAGGAGGGAGAGAGAGAGAGAGGAAGAAAGAGAGAAAGAGAG